>NC_052119.1:9668497-9682160 GCF_012273895.1 Zerene cesonia
TGATAATACTGGTCCACGCAAAAATCCACGCGGGCTGCTTGCAGCCCGCGCACCGCGCACCAGCTAGTTATGTGTATAATCATAAAGAGGATCTTGATAATTATAATTCAACAGAAAATGTCGATCAGACTGAACAACTTTTTCTAAGACCTTATTCCTAAACATGTTATAGTGTAGCTGGCTTTTTTCTAGTTGCATATCAGATGTTCCAGATCTTAAAATTTATACTGGGTGTGTTTCACACGAACTAAACTATGTAAAAGCTCACCTCGAAATGCGCTGTTACTTATCGAGACTTTTTTTGCGCAAACGCGACGTCTAGTGGTAGGGTAAATCGAAGATGAGAAATAAATAAAAGTAAGCGCGCGTGCGGATTGCGAAAGACGAGGCGTCGCCAGGCAGCCCGTACGCGCGGGTGGCATTAACCGAGCTCGCGTCACAGGCTACGAGAGCTGGGTGCGCGCGCTGTGGGACGCGGCGTGCGCGGCGGGCGGGGCGCGCGAGCCGCTCGCGTGCTGGCGCCTGCGCTGGCTGCACGCGCGCGCGCTGCTCTCGCCGCCGCACTCCGAGGTGGGTACGGGGCGCTCGCCTACCGGTTACCGGTTACCGGTTACCGGTAGGCAACCTCAATAATACGATCTAATATATGCCTTTCAGGTTTTGAATGAATTCAATTTCAACATAAAATATATCTCACCAGATCTTCCAAAGAGCAGCGTTGCAGAGTACAGCTCGTTATTTATGTAATGTTGCAGGAAGTGGTTCGATTGCGTAGCGAAGCCCGTTCCGTGCTGAAGCGGTTCGCGCCCTCGTCTCCGCTTGCATTCGCGGAGTTCGCGCTGCTGGAGCAGCACGCGGGGGGCGGCGCGGGGGGCGCGGGGGCGGGGGACGCGGCGGGGGGAGGCGCGGGGGCGGGGGACGCGGCGGGGGGAGGCGCGGGGGCGGGGGACGCGGCGGGGGGAGGCGGGGGGGTCGCGGTGGCGGGCGAGGCGGCCGCTTCGCACGCGCTGCGCGCCGCCATCGCGGACGCCGACCGCCCCACCGAACACGCCATCTATGTCGCTAGGTATACTGATTGATTTGATTTTATTAATTTAGAGTGTTCTCGTGTAAACAGGTACAAGAAATACGAAATCAGGAATTTTAAAAGCGTAATTTCTGCATAATTATTATGCCAGCTAGTTATGATAAAACAAAATTTTGTGCTGTATTTAGCATATCTTTAAAAAAATTATCAAAATACAAGCATCTTTTAAATTAATTCTTTTCATATTTTGAAAAAAGGTCTAATATGGGATTGAAATTATGAATGAAATGATAATGTATATTTTATTTTTATTATTATAATGTTTCTTGGAAGTCTGAAAAAATACGTGGTACAAATGCAAATATATCGACGGAAGTTTTCTATAGAAAAGAAAATAAAAGCATTTCATGATGCTAAAATAATTATTTGCTTTATTCAAATTTAACGAAAAACGTCATTTTATTTTTATTTTATTTATTACAGAAACAAACAGTCATTATTTACAAAGAGTGATACATAATATAAAACACAAATAGACCTTGAGTTTCATATTTTAACTAAATGTGGTTATTATAATATAACAATTTCTATGGTGTGTGCAAACATACAAGAATTATTCAATTATACCAGTACTTCATACAGTTTCCTTTTGTAAGATGTTATTTTATTTGAAAATATGTCTAATGCACTTATTTTTTTATTATAGCAATCACAAGCTCGTGTTATGAAATTATTTTTGTTATAGTTCGTTTTTAACAATGGAATATGTAATGTGTCGTGTGAACGTGAAAAGGGCCGCGGACCTTTAAAAGGAATTTTTTCTAGAATTGGGTTTTTGAACAAAAATTTTTTTTGTGATTAATAGAAAGATCATATATAAGTTTTATAACAAAACTGTTTTTTTTATTTTTTTTCGCAATAATTCAAAAGTTATTTCAGTATAAAAATTCATTTTTGAATCCGGTACCGAAGATGCGCCGACAGCTTTCGAACAAACCCGAGCGCGTGTGACGTCATAATGTTAGTTTTCACTCATTGCAGTTGATATAGAAATAATAAGAACAGTGTTTTGATCTATTTAATTTGTTGTCATTGTAAAATATTTAAATTTATATTGAAAATGTCTAATAAAAACAAGAACAACTCCTGACAAAATGTTTTTAAATGTTTCAAATTCAGTAACTTCTTGTAAAAATACTATTATCCGAAAAAAATTCAACAGGAGCATTAGACTTTTTTTTGACAGTTTTTCTGCTTCAATATATTTTATAACAGTACCAATGCCTGATAATCGCGATTCTTTCCAATAGCAATCGATTTCTGTTGGTGTCGGACCTTCACTTCTGCGATGGGTCCACATAAGTAATGCTAATGCATGCTTGCAACCACCTGTAGACATAATCTAAAAGATTTTATTGCTGATAACATCAAACAACTTAAATTTAATAGGAGTATAAATTACCCGCGGAAGCTGCACAGTCATGGCATTGAACATTCTGAATTTTTCTTGACTTTTCATCAATAGTTAAAGTAACTGAATAAGCTTTACTCCGAACTCGGTGTTCTGGACAGACCCCTCGTTTTACAACACAAATATTTTTTTACGACTTAGTTGAACATAACCTATAGCTTTGTCGCCAGAACTCTCACGCGATGCTCTACAATTTATGAAATAAATAATTGTATTTAATATGATGGTGCGTAGATACTTAAATATTTTTATTTATTATATTATTTTTTAACAGACTTACTTGATGCCTTGGCACCTTGAACTTCAGCAGGTTTAAAGAGAACGTCATTTTAAAAAAAAAAATTGTAATCATAAAAATACTAACATCAGGAATATTATCAGACTGCCTGAATAAAT
Source organism: Zerene cesonia (assembly GCF_012273895.1). NCBI lineage: Eukaryota > Metazoa > Arthropoda > Insecta > Lepidoptera > Pieridae > Zerene > Zerene cesonia. The sequence continues at coordinate 9,671,392 of NC_052119.1, forward strand.
CCTTTATCACACATAGCTAATCGGAACCAACTAACAACTCGTTTTATAGCAATAAATTTTCAATATTATTGTCTAGTCACGTATAAGCCGTACTGTTACGTACGTAGCTACAACATTATGACGTCACAATTATGGTGACCAATCATGGTGCGTTTATAGTCACGTGATAATTTTATAAATTTGATTAATTTTAAATTGCTTATAATTTATTGAAAAAAATTTTTTTTTAGTTTTTTACATCAAATATCAATATTATTAACAGTAAAGTTTTAAAATACATAAAACAAATCAAAAATTTTTTTTTTTTCAAAATCCCAATTGAATTAGAATCTATATAATTGTGAATAATTTTATACAAAAATACCGCATCGACGTACGTACGCCAAATCTGTAAAGGCTGTTACTGATGTCTAGAGGCACTGGTTGTATAATCTTTAAATTCTAAGCCTGACTTATAATCTAAATACTTTAAAAATTTATTTTGAACTTTTTGTAATCGTTCAATATGAATCTTATAAAGGGGATTCCATACCACACTACAAAACTCTAATGCACTGCGAACAAAAGCATAGAACAAAGTCTTCATGGTGTGTGTTCTCTTAAAGGGTTTACCTATTCTAACAATAAAACCTAACATTTTTAATGCTTTTGATATTACGGTTTCAATGTGTAATCTGAAATGTAATTTACAGTCAAGGATTACTCCTAAATCTTTAATGGAATTCACACTTGTAATTACTCTATCACATAAAGTGTAGTCATTGATAATTATAGGGTTGAATTTCCGGGTAAAAGTTATAGTGAAACATTTGTCCGTATTGAGTATAAGTTGGTTTTTTTTAAACAGAACTGCTCAAACGCTTGTAGATCGTTTTGGAGAGCCCTGCAATCTTCCAAACATCGTATAACTTTAAAAATTTTCATGTCATCTGCATAGAGTAGATGTTCGGAGTGTTTAAAAACACTATTTATATCATTATTATACAGAGTGAATAAGAAGGGACCTAAATGAGATCCTTGGAGAATGCCTGACGGGATTTTCAAAAACCAAACCGAAATCCTTTCAGAGTCAACTACTACTACTTGGCTACGATTGCTGATATATGACATGATCCATCGCAATAGATTACCATGAATACCGATTCTAGATAGCTTTGTTACAAAACTGACTGATTAATTTTGTCAAATGCTTTGGAGAAATCAGTATACACTGCATCTATTTGATATCCAGCATTCATAAAATTAATTATATAATCTGTGAACACGATTAAATTTGTGTTGACACTACGACTTTGTAAAAATCCGTGCTGCTCAGGTGCGATGTGATTGTGCAGTTGTACACTTAGATAAGAAGTTACTATCTTTTCAAAAATTATTCCGAAGAGACAAAGCTTGGATATGGGTCTATATTGTTTGACATTATGAAGGTCACCTCCCTTATGAATTGGAGTGATAAGGTTCTTCCAAAGGTCAGGAAAGCACCCTTCGTTGAGAGATTTATTGAAGATAATTGTGAGTGGTATGGACAAGATATGGCTTAGTTTTACAACTAAAGCAGGGTGAACTTCATCATAACCGGAACCTTTATTCACGTCAACCGATTCAAGCATTTTGATTACCTGGTTCTGAGATATATTGAGATTAGTAATGTAATTTTTGACATGACTACTGAAATTGCTTAAAAAAATATCAGTTGTAAGTAGATTATTAGATATCAGTAAAAATAATTATGAAATGCAGTGGTGGCTCAGTGGTGAGAACCGCGGCCTTCAAAATCGATAAGTCGGGGTTCGAGACCGGGCGAGCGTGCAGGAAATAAATTGACTTTTCAATTTATCTGCACATGTAGATAACATCACCACTGCATAAAACGGTGAAGGAAAACATCGTGAGGAAACCGGCATGTCCAAGAATAAAAAAAAAAAGTTCGACGACATGTGACATCTGCCAACCCGCACTTGGCCATCGTGGTGGATTATGGCCTGAACCCTCACAGGAGGCCTATGTCCCAGCAGTGGGAACATATGTGGGCTGATGATGATGAAAAATAATTATCATTGGATTATAACATTAACAAAAAAAGTAACGGATTATTGATTGGACGCGTGGCTTGTCCCAGCGCGGTGCGCGAGGTGTGCGGCGAGCGCGCGGGAGAGTGCGCGCTGGTGCACGCCGTGCTGCGCCGCGCGCCGCCCGCCGCGCTGCGCGGCGCGCCCGCCGCGCCCGCCGCCACGCGCCGCCTGCGGGACGCCGCGCTGCTGCTGGTGCGTGTCGTCCGCCCGACTGCCTTAACATTGCTTTGTCTTATCGATCTTAGTCATTTTGAAAACGATCTTATTAACGACTTAATTCGATTTATTTAGAACAGAAAAATCCAATTGATATCAGAATATATCGAATCTTTCAAATGAATATAATACAAATGTTCAGGTTGTCCTCTATGGTGGTGTAACATGTTTAATGGATCGAATGGTTTTGTATAACCCGAATACGTAAAAAGCACGTAAACATATTGATTTGATTTTTTCACACAAGACCCTGTACCTGTACTCTTATTATATCAATGAAGATTTTTGTTGTAACATCCAGTGCGAGGAGCGCTGTGAAGCACTGGAACGGTCGTTCGCGTCGCGCGGGGCGGAGGCGGGGGCGGGCGCGGGGGGCGCGGGGGGCGAGGCGGGCGGCGACCTGTGCGGCGCGCTGGCGCCGGGCGCCGAGCAGTGGGCGCGCGCCCGCGCCGCGCTGTGCTCGCCCGAGCGCGCCGCGCAGCTGCTGCGCGACCTGCCGGCCTGCGCCGCGCACGTGCACGGCTCGGACGGCGCGGCGCTGCGCTTCTACGAGGAGAGCGCGAGCGCGCTGGTGGAGCGGGCGGCGCCCGCCGCACCCGCCGCGCGCGCCGCGCTCGCCGACCTCGCCGACCTGTTCCCTGACAACGCCTATCTCGCGCTCGGTCTGACATTCTTTACTGTTTACTCTTCTCTTAGACTTCGATCTAATCAAAAGCCAAATTTTATGTATATTTTTTTTTAAGATCATGTATGTCGGTACGTTTGTTTGTATGCCTGTTCACGCTTGACTCGAAAGAGTAAAATTGTTATAAAACTATTCTATTATACATCTATAATATTGGTATTATGAAGAGGAAGAATTTGAATTTTTGTTTGTAATGGATAAACTCAAAAACTATTGAATATGTACCACGGGCGAAACCGGGGCGCACTGCTAGTACTTTTATATATTAACTTTTGCTAATATACTACAAGACGAATTGAGATGATTTCGGTGTGATTGGATATGTTTCGACTGAAGGATCGACGCGAATTTCACAGGGGAAAAAATATTTTTTATGAATTACTCTGTCACATCTTAAAGATGTTACTTTCGCTCCAACCCCGTTTCTTTTCTCAATCTAATTAATAAGCGGTCGATCGATCGATAAACCGCATCGACCGATCGCACGAACCCAATGAGAGCCCGGTGCGTGCGCAGCGTGCGGCGGCGAGGCGGCGTGGCGGCGGGCGGCGTGGCGGCGGGCGGCGTGGCGGTGGGCGCGCGCGCCGCGGCCCGCCCGCTCGGCGCGCGCCGCGCTGGCGCGCCTGCTGCCCGCGCTGCTGCGCGCGGCGCGCTCCGACTTCGCGCCGCCGGGTGAGCCCGTTACATTGTTGCATCTCCGCAAACGCCACGAGGCTAATTTGACTCAATTCAGAGGCGATCGACGCATCGCACAGATGTAGAGCTCGTGGCCTTGACGCCTTTACAGACGTTTGCATTTTACTGCAGTACTTAACTATCCTATCTAGATAGTTGCCAATGAGATGATTGTAATATTTCAAAATATCAAGCACCCAAGCTTATGACTCTGAATTGAATTATCGTTTTAATAACTGAATTTTATTACAATTTTGTTTTGAAGTGATTCATTATGTTCGATTGTTTCATCAGCGATTACAACTATTTTAACCTCTTGGTTATCAAAAATTATTTCCTAGTTTTTATTTTGACTGGCAATTAGAGTGAGTTTTTTTAAACAGTAATATTTAACTATAGTTAGTTTTTAAAAATGGGTCCTGTGAAAGTTAAAAAGACCGCGGAGTTTTAAAATTAATTATTATCTAGAATTAAATTTGAATACGTACAATTTTGAATAGGTTATTTTTTTATTTATTTGTTCACAAATTGGAAATTTATGCTACTACGTATATAAAAGTTGTCCACGTGACGTGTATATCGCCTGACTCTTGTCGTGACGGAGGTTCGCTCGGCGCAGACGCGGAGCGCGCGGTGCGGGCGGCGCGGCGCGCGTGCGGGCCCGGCTGCGGCGCGCTGCTGTGGGCCGCGCGGCTCGAGGCGGAGGCGCGCGCCGCCGCGCCGCGCCTGCCGCACGCGCTCTACGCCGCGCTGCAGGCCGAGCCGGCGCACAAGGTGGGTGCCTCCCTCCCCCGCCCCCTCCCCCTCCACACCCGCACACTACACGGCGCGCCTCGTTGCAGTGGCTGCACGTGCGCGGCGCGGCGTGGTGCGGCGGCGAGGCGGGCGCGCTGGCGGACGCGCTGCTGGAGCGCCAGCTGCGCCTGCACGCGCACCCGCTCGAGCTGCTGCCGCCCCAGTAGCCGGATCCCACTTATTCATTAAATTAATTGCATTGTTATTACGTGTTTTATTTGTGTCCTTTTGAATTTTGTTTAGCAAGCTTCAAATTCATTTCCAAAAAATATAACGGCCACAAAATATTGATATCCGTTCGGGCGTATATTCATGCTCCATTTTGTTTCCAGCAATAATTAATAAAAATAAAAAAGTGTCTCATTCTATAACTCAGATAAAAAAATTGTGAAAAGAAACTCACATAATTTTAGAAAACCAATGTCGCAGTGGTACGTGATAGAATATTTCTCTTTGTGTTTCCAGAACAGTTTGGTGTAAGCAAAAATAAAATCTTAATATCGTGCAGTACAGCCGAATATCTGAAACGTGCGGCATGTGAAAACTATTCGGTATTCGTTTGATTTCCTAAAACAACTCGCATGAGTTTCATGGCCATATTCTCCTTCAGCTGTTTAATAAGTTCCTGTTCCCTTAATTCGAAATTCTACATTAACAGAATTACTTTTCTTTGGCAAGCTTCATAGTGGACTACATTTTTGGGATTTACAGTCCTATAATCATGCATCTTCAAATACTGATTCTAATACAGATTAAATACTTATATTATTCCATTTCGTTCGTCTTCGCTGGAACTTTCTTGTAATTCCTGTCTTTGCTTTTGCAATCGCCTTCGATTGCATTTTTTTTTTCTTGATCTTATTCGAATTTTATTTTCATCATTTGCAATCGTCCGTTTTCATTTTCTTCTTGGTGCCCTTCCCACTTTACGCGGACCCGCTTTAGAAAGACCTCAATGTACTTAAGAATGTGCTAGCTACATTTGCATACCGAGCTTGTATTAATTTTTTTTATTAAACAACAGGCAACGGATTTTTTTTAAACTTGAATCCAATAGCCTTGTATTGACATCTTTATATTAATATTCTCTTTTGTTTATTTCATGTTCTCCTTCGAATTTGTCCCATTATTCTTAATATTCGCACCATTAATCATTGGAATTCGTTACCAGACACAATTAAACAAATTTGTGTGTATTGTAAATTAATTAACTTGTTCTTTTTCTTATACTCCCACTTTCATCATTCTACAAAAATGGCTTTCATCGTAATACAATGTATTCAATGTATTACGATGAAAGCTCTTCTTTCAAGAGCCGAAGTGCTACCGCAGGATAAACGTAAAAACTGATAGTTTAACATTTAAAAATAACGCATATATTGAACAAAAACACGTTTTAATGTGACTTGTCAAGTAAGATATTTTAATGTTGTCATGTTTATATTTGTTGACATGAGGTCAAAAGCATTTTTAAAGTTGCCGCTTTGACCTTTATTGACCGAAATATATATCATAATTGTTGAACAAAATTTTGCTTTTGTGTTACGCTTATTTTATTACAATACCAAATTATATGTTGCGTAACACAGTAGATTACAAGAGCTAAAATGATGCAGACGTTGATAATACAATCAACGAATCGTCTCGGCCGGATCCATCAGTGCGCAGGCCCACGCAACGCCGCAGGTTAAAAAGTTTCGATATAGTCCGCTTTTCCGCTTGAATATCGCGTCGACGCCTAGTAGTTAGGTGATACCACAAGTTTGTTCGTGTGTTAAAAAAAACTGTTGCAAACTACGTAGTATATTATTTTGTGCAATCAAAAATGATGTCGAGTAACAAATAAAAAAAAAGAAGGGACGTCGGTTAAAGTTTGATGATGATGCACTCTATACGATTGCACCGTAACAATAAAATATCATAGATATTGTTGATGAGTAGTGCCGTTTTTATTTTCTCTTTAGCTTTTATTTTGTTCATGAAGGAATTGACTTCTGTCAGGAAAGTCACATTTAGTATTTAATACAGAGTAGATCCATTACATAAAAATTATAGAGAGGAATAGTGTCGCAACACGGGTGTTCTAGCAAACTGTATTGGGGAAAAATTAGGCCCATGCGTTCGCACTAATGTATACGGGTGCGCGGCGCGGAAGGCTCGTGCTGGCCGTCCTTCTGCTGTCTGCTGCTGTCGGTGAGCACCGCTTGTCCAATACAACGTTGAATGTATAGAGAACGCTATTTCTGCTGTTTACCTATAATTTAACTTAATGACATATATGTTAAATACACTTCATAATCGGTTTTTGTTCAGGGTATGGCGAGCGAGAGCAGCATGATGACGATGCAAGTAGTGAGAGTGACGAGGAAAGCGACTCAGTTCCATACATGGTAAACATCGCTAGCTCAAATGTTAAATCAAAATAATATCGGGCGAGCACTAATATTTATTATCTGAACGGAAAAAATTGTAAACCGACTTCAAAAAGATGAAGCTTATCAATTCGATCCTTAGTTTTTTGGCTTTGTTACCGTTGAGATTTCTGATGGGATGGGATAAACCCAGATGTAGGGCTACGTTACTAGTGTTGTAGGGTTGTTATTTGTTAAAATAAAAGAATTAAAGAAATAACACTAGCTAATTTATTGTTAAACTGTTACTGTTATATTATGTTAAAGAATTGTAATTATGTGATGCTCTATGTTATTGTTTCATGTTATGTGGGCTACCATCTTTTTGGGTTGAACACATGGTATTGATGACTAAAGAGTTCGGTACTACTATTTCAAAGTTGGTGCCTTCCGTGCGGTCTCATTTAAATTTCTATTCCTAGTTCTGATAATTTAAAGGCGGTCAAGTTTCTTGATCTCTACAATAAGTACAGCAATAGCCTTTATTATGAGAATGAATCGTTTCGTAAGGTAATAATAGAGCACGCGGACGGGTGGCGGTGTGCGGGCTCGCTGGTGTCGCAGCGCACGGCGCTGTCGACGGCGCGGTGCGCGCGGCCGCGCCTGCCCGCGGGCGACCTGTGGGCGCTGGCCGCGGCGCTGCTGGCCGCCCGCCGCGCGCCCGTGGCCAGCGCGTCGCGCCGCGTGGTGCGCGTGGCGCTGGCCGGGGACGGCCGCGACCCCGACGATCCTGCGCTCGACCTGGCCGTGCTTGAGCTCGAGGAGCCGTTTGGAAGGGGGGTCGCTTCTCGCCCAATATTCATGGCTACCGACGCGAAAGAATGTCGGACGGGCTCTATGTGCAATTTCGCTCGTCTGCTGCCCGGCTCTGACGACGCCACCGACGTTCGAAGTTTGCGATTGCGCGTAGTCGATCTTCAATTGGCTCCGGACGACAGCTGCTCTGCAGATTTACCGCATTGGGCGGCTTCACGCAGTCGGATGTTTTGTCTGAGCGGTGACACACTTTGTGAGGTAATTAGTAATTAGTTTTTTTTTAATGTTACAGTCAGCAATAGAGCTGGTGGGTCGCCTAAAGCTACCACCGCCCATAAACATTTGGAGGTGCGTAAGTTCACAAGGTGTTAAGGTCAGGAGGTGGTACTTCGTAGTAATTCGTGTCGAAGCGTGCTCGACTCCCACATTCAAAAGTACGTATTATTTCTACATAACAATAACGTCTCTTTGTTCGAAACGGACCCGTATCTTATGAATAATAAAGCGTATTTATTTAATCGAGCAACTATCAAGACTCGTTTTGGTAGTAACAATATGCTTAAAAACTAGGTAGCGTGATTAGCCCACAGACTACACATGTAAAACGATGTAGAATAAGCACGAAATAGAGTTAATTTAATTTTTTTTGGACAACGTGCAAATCTGCGAGCTATCATATTTGCTCTAACCGACAGTGCCGACTTTGCTCTCTATCAATATCTTGATCGTCTCTGAGGCTAGGTGTCAGGATGTGTCGCAAATATTTAAATTTAAAAACCTTCTTTAATTTAACTCCGTTTAACATGAGGGGAGGTTTGTTTTAGTACATCGAAGTTCACCCGCCTCAAAGACCATGAATTCGCTTTTGGCGGTATTGTAAACCAACCCATGGCCATCTACATATTTGATGCGCAGCGCGACCTAGGAGGAGGCGTGGTGTGCGCGGGCATGCTGTGCGGCGTGGTGAGCGCGACGGGCGGCGCGGCACGCGCGGGCGCGGGCGCGGGCGCGGGCTGCGGGCACGTGCACGCCGCGCACTCGGTCGCGCGCTGGCGCCGCTTCCTTCACTGCGCGCATAATCTGCGCCTTTGTGGCCGGTATTCTGTTTTGTTCCAAACTCATTGCGTCCGCGCTGTAATTTCTCATTAGAGAAAACCGTACAAGTTGGACGGTGTTTTACAGATGACGTTGGATTCATTATTATTCATTAATTCTAATACAATTAAATACCGATAGGGGCGATTGTGCATCGCTTTGCACTGAACTACAACTCGGCGGCCAGTCCGAGCTGCCCTCGCCGCCTGTCATCATCCGCGTCACCGAACGCAACTTGCCGACCGCATCGACTGAGCGTGAGCACGAACTGACCGGTATCCCGCAGTTATTTATATTTTAAAAATTTCATGCAGTAATATTTTTTATTGTATTTCATTTTATTTATTTAATAGATACACAGCCATTTACAAACAATACATAATATAAATACACAAATATACCTTTAGTTCAAAACTTTAACTTAATTTAGTAAGTTTATACTAACATATGTTTATAATAAAAAAAAATCCCTATTTAACGTTATCCCATCACGCCGCCACGCGTGATCGGCTGGACCGATTTCAAAAAAATTATTTCACCATTAAAAAGCTGCAATTACACTGAGTGACATAGGCTAAATATGTACCACGGGTGAAACCAGGACAAACAGCTAATATATAATATAAATACGGTTTAAAGGAATTGCACGAGCTGGTGCGGTTCAAGATATCGCAGAAGATGAAGTTGGGAGCAGTGCAGTTGTCACGCGCACCATAATGACAGAGCTGGTCCCGCTCGCAAGTGCCCCGCCGCCGCCCGCCCCTCGTCCCGCTCCCCCCGCTCCTTCCGCCCCGCGCCCCGTTCCCCCCGCTCCCTCCGCCCCGCCCGCGCGCCCGCCTGCTCCCGTACGTCCCACTGCCCCCGCCCAGTCTACTCGCTATTTTCCCCCCGTACGCCCCGCCCCTCCCGCCCCGCCCGCGCAGTCGCCGCGGCCCGCTCGCCTCTCCCGTCCCACACACACCACGCGCACCGCCGAACCCGTCACTCCTGCAGTTTCCGTTGATTACATGCGACAATCTATTGACTTTGAACCCAATAGAGCTGATTTTAAAGTACGTATACTGCTTAGCTTCCACCCTAGAACATATGTTTCAAATTTTCTGAAACTTTAATTGTATATAATAAGTGTGTCCTATAACTTCATTTAATAAATACAAGAAATTACAGTGTTCATCATAATCAGTGATATAAATAAAACAATTACAATTACAATAATATAAAACAAAAACTGTTGATGAAAGCGTATGGAAGTTTATTCTCGTTTGACTGCTATTTCATAAAAATTAAAAAAAGTTTCACTCTTACCATTCAATAATCCCATGGACCATTAAATACATGGTTACATTAATTTTTTTTTTTTATTATTATTATAAATTGTTATATATTATTATTATTAATATTAATATTATTAATATTCATTGATAAATGAACGACAATAACAAAAACTCTTTGCACAATAGTAATTTCTACCAAAATTCATAGCTCTCGGTGATAATAACTATGACATTGCAAAGGGGCTATCCTTTAAATACGCCATTTAGTTTTCTCCTGGCGTATTGAATGGAAGGGTCCTTACTGCACGTAGAGCTCATCGCAAAGTTCACGGATGCGCTTGAAGGCGGGCGAGTACGGAGACAACGCGGCGGACTACGGCGTGGGCGAAGACTCTCTGCCGGCGCGCGGATCCGTGATGCCGCCCTCCGCGCCCTCCGCACCGAGCGCGCCGCCCGCCGCTCCGCCCGCCGGCCTGGCAGCTCAGCTGTGGCTCGAGGCGCCAGGACACGTTTCGAGCGAACGTAAGACGAAAGTAAATGAGCATAAGAAATTGTCTTCTAATTGTGATAGCGTACATTGTAGGAACGAATATATTTCGTTGTTGTTAACAATGGTCACAAATATAATTATTTTTGATCAATAAATAATCATAAACTCTATTACTTGTATTTTTCTTTTTTCTTCATTAATGTGATTTTCAAGTCGACTCTAGCGTGCCACTCTCGTTTTGGGTTAGGTTAGGTTTTGGGTTAGGTTAGGTTTTGGGTTAGGTTAGGTTTTGGGTTAGGT
>NC_052119.1:9683160-9684485 GCF_012273895.1 Zerene cesonia
AAAGAAGAATACAGTCTACGACACACGCTGTGAATAAGCAAGTGAAAACTAATAAAAACAGAAAGTATCAATGGGAAAAAACAAAAGTTGGATTCATTTGAAAGGAATTCCCCAGGGCAATACATAATGTAATACTTCAAATTGTGAAATGATCCTCCCAGAAATGTATCCTAAATGACTTATTTGTGAATGAAAATTTAGCATTATAAAAATGATGAAATTATTACCTAATAATCATTGTTTCATTTTATTTTATTACATATGTATATTTTAAGTAAAAATAAATATAATGTCTCAAAAGTAATGTATTATGGAATCTTGGCTTCCAATGAAGAGGTAGTGTGAACCAATAATATTTTATATGAAAATATAATTAAATAAAACTCATTGATGCTGATAAATATACCTATATCAACCAGAAATCTATTCATAACAGTATTAAGGAGCTTGGGTCTTTTAAATAATTCAAGGATTTTAAGAAATACAATAAATTGAGTCGCACAATTATTTCAGTTGTTTTATTTCTGGATGAATCAATAATTTCAATTCATGTTGATGTAACATGGTTCATCACATAATGAAAATCAATTTATTTAGTAATCTACAAAGTCTATATACTTATATGAACAAAATAGTTTCACAGTCTTGTCTTATACATTGTTGAAAAATTGTGGTATAATGAGGTGATTCAAATTTCATTTCAAAATTACTCTGATAATGGAAATGTGACAGTTATCATTTGTTTATGAAAATGGTAATAGTAAGTAAAAATCTTATGACATAGTTCTATTGTCACCGGTTCTTAATATGTGCACCTACTCAGTTTAGAATGAAATCTTTATCTATAATAAAGTGGTGATAAGTCAAGTTAAAAGCAGTTGGTTATGTACAAATATATGTACATGTTCAGCTTATAAAAGCGTGTTAACAATTACATTCTTTACTTGATATTATTATCATGGTATTTATAGAAATTAATATATTTCATCGTATTACTTCTATTCTGTCTTTTCTAACAAAGTAATTTTTATCTTCTACATTTCTCTGAGTTAACAACGAAAAGGGTCGCAGTGTTGTTTTTTGTTTTGTTGGTGTTGAGACCTATTTGAAATTTTAAAGAATATATGTTTTACTCTCATGATATATAATGACATGACTTATATAAGTGCAGTGGTGGTTCAGTGGTGGTTTTATTGGACTAAAGGGACTTAAATCGACAAGTCGATATAGAGGACGGCAAAGGATAGATTTTTACCGATTGATAAAAAATATTTCTATCAGAAAGTTACCTCTTATTTGCGTGACACAAATGCGTCCTACTAATG
>NC_052119.1:9684585-9686145 GCF_012273895.1 Zerene cesonia
GTGAGGGTGTGGTAACTTCCCCGGTGCGAGCTTGACCCAATTTGTGCCGAAGCAGTGCTCGACTCCCACTCTAAAAGTGTTTTTAGAGTGGGAGTCGAGCACTGCTTTAAGTTTGCAGAAGTGTTGTGCATATAAAAATGAGAATGCTTGGGGGATAAGGTAAGGTTTTATGAGGGGAATACATGAAAGGAATAGGAAGGATACAGAAAAGGATATGGGCCGGTTGAGACCCTACATAGGGACATTTGGAAAATTTGTGCATACCACATTTTAAAGGGTATGAAAGCGCTTCATATAAAATATAAAATTCATTTTTATTACTTATACTAATATTTGTTATATTAGGTGTTTCTCATTATTGTATTAACTATATTTGCCACAATCACAACAAAACAAATTATCTATACATTACTTATCAAGTTTCGTTATGTAACTCGTTTAGCTCCTCATTCAGCCAATCTACTTGCAAAATAGCTTTTTACAATTGTAATATGCAACTGTTAACTCTGACCTTTCATTCCGTCGCTCGAAGCAAAGGCATCCAATTACAATTTCGTGTTCCATTTATTGGATTTTTTCAAAATAACCAACACCTTGGAGGATATAATTTCTAGTAGATTATTCTATATATTTTAAAATTTGTTAAATTATGCTTAACGTTGATTGCATGTTCAATTTAAGCCCGTAATTTATTCATTAACACGCAGTACGATTTTAAGTATTTCAGACGTTACCTTTCGCGTATCGCAATCGTCTAAGTAATTTTTTATTGTGTTATTGGATATTTTGACGCAGGTGAGTTTGAGTGAGGGAGTCGAGCACGTTTCGGCACCGATTGAGCCAGCTCACACGGGGAAGTACCACACCCCACAGAATATCGGCTTTAATCAGTGTTTTTTTATTTTGTTGTGCCTGCCATGTGGTACCATTAACACTTTATTGTTAATACTATATTAATATAAATTACTTACTAACATAGCTGTACTCGTATACGTTACGAGCGGAGTCTATATAATATATCTCAGGTAGCAATATAGCTAATACAATTATAAAATGCTTACCAGCACAGCTCCGAGTTCTTATTGAAGTATGCGATATGATGCGCTCGCTCAGTTATGTCCCGCACCGCAAGCTGCAGTTCGTTGACACAACTCGACCAGTCGGGCGACACCAGCGCCCAACACGTCAGCTCTTTGAGAAAATCTGTATGGAAAAGGGATTTGTTGATAGCATTGTGATTGCTGGTAACAAGCATGCTCGATGCCCACATCTAATGTTGAGCATGCTTCGACACGAATTGGGCTAGCTCGCACCGGGGATGTACCACACCCTCACACAAAACCGGCATGAAATATTAGCATGCTACTATGTTTCGTATGGTGAGTGGAGGAGCCGGATGCTTGTTTCCTTTTCCTCACCCTTCACAGACCATTCCTTCTATCCAGTCGTCAAACCTTTTCTTATCCCTTTCCACTTACAAGCCGGTAGCGCATTCGCAGTTCATGGTGCATGCACCACCATGAACTGCCCATGCACCATGGTGAGCCCGCTATGATATAA
>NC_052120.1:0-4446 GCF_012273895.1 Zerene cesonia
ACTGCTTTTAAGTAAAAAATCAGTATAAATCTCAGTGGCACGTGTTTCTTCCGACACAACAAAGTCCGAAAAAAACCATTGAATAGCCAAAATGAACCGGTTTAAGTCTAAATAATAATCAAGGTTGACTACTATTGCGTGTAAAGGCTCGGCAGGCAACCTAGGTTAGTACGACACTACCTGGATCGTTTTTTGATGTTTAATAATTAGGTAATAATTGTAAATGTATCATTACCAAAATGATTTCATTATTAAACCGGCACCTTCTTTTAGAACAGGATGTTTTTTCTTTTTCTAATTTTTTTTTGCTCATTGTTTTTCTTCATTAATTTTTCTTCTAGTTTTAAGTTCTAAAAATTTTATGAAATGTGTAATTAATTTACCACATATGCTTATGGATCATGTTTAATTAACTTTTCACTGATATATTTATATTACTTGAATATGTTTATGCCTAAACAGTGGTGGCTCAGTGGTAGACCACGGACTTAAAATCGGGGGTTTGAGACCAGGCAAGGAAATAAATTGATTTTTCAATTTATCTGCGCATGTGGATTATATCACCACTACTCGAGACGGTGAAAGAAAACTTCGTGAGGAAACAGGCATATCCAAGAATCAAACGTTCGACGACGACGTGTGATATCTGCCATCCCGCACTTGCCCAGCGTATTGATGTACAACTGCGAATACGCATAAAATTCCACTATATTTAAAAAAGGGGTCTGTCTATCCAGTAGCCACATTCCAAATACAATATATAATCGCGGGATACGAAAATAAATTCGCGAATATATAGGTAATTAATAATAATAATAATAAAAATCATCTTTATTTCGTTCTCACAACATTAGTCCATAACAAAAACTTAAAAATACAGAAAAGAGAAAGGATAACGTTGTGAGAGACTGGTGCCTGAAGTAGACTACATAGAAGTATGAGGTACAGGTCACCAGCCCCCCGCGCGGATATCAAACAAATAGAGGGTAACATAAGTTTAGGTGTCTACGTTATACTTGGAGAAAAGTGATCTTATTATTACAAGAAACAAAAACAGAAAAAAAAAATAAAATAAATAAGATGTCATTGGATAGGTGTTTAAAAATGAAATTGAGGTTTCAATAGGAATATATTTAGTGACAAAATAAGAAGTTGACGAGATATACATAACGTAATTTTAAATATGTATACTGCCTCTTCGTCAATCCGCAAAGTACAAAATTTTGTAGACCACGCGAGTGAAGCGTGAGTGGATTATAGAGCTCGTGCAATATATTACATATTACTGTCCCTTTGGTACTTACATAAAACAGTAATGCCATCCTATGGGACATGATGTGTATGGACGTCGGTAAAATATTAATCTGATGATAATTAACCGTTAATAACATACAAACCTAATTTTTAATGAAAATTGTAAATTTTCAGATATTACTAAAATAAATAAATTTATATTGTTTTTGGGGTTTCTGTTAAAACAAGGCGCTAAAAAAACAACCTACACGACATCCGCATCCGTTCTATGAAAAAGTTATAGATTTATCTTCTTTTTTCTATGCCTGCAAATCCACAGACTGCTTTATAACATCCATGACTTAGGTATATTATTTAGTGAGTCAGTTGGTGACAAACTTTACGTAAGAAGTTCCTCATACTAACTTGTCCTTTTTTAATATTGTGAGTCTTGTTCTAGATTATTGCTGACTAGCAATGTTTATAAAGTGCAAGCAAAAATTTATTGTAAATAAATACCTTTTTGGCTCCATTAATTATCTATTCTTCTTTTTGTATGTTACTTCTGCTGTTTTTCTGTTGGTGTTGAATAAGGAATTATTAATTTAAACCTTGTTAGAAGATTTAATTCATTTCAATTTATTCATAATCCTATCCTTCCTACTAATATTATTAATGCAAAAGTTTGTGAGGATGGATGTATGTGTGTGTATGTTCCTTTCACGCAAAAACTACTGAACCGATTGCAGTGATATTGGGTACGTAGATAACTGGACAACTGGAATAACACCTAGGCAACTTTTTATTTCGATATACCTACGGGATACAGACTTACGCGGGGTGCAGCTAGTAATATATGTATACTTAGATACAGTATACTACTAGCTGACCGTTCAAACGCTATTCTGCCTTACTCTTATCATTTATGGGTATTAAAATAGATGTTGGCTTATTATTAGACATACCCAATACGCACACAAATTTCACGATAATCGGTCCAGCCATTTCGGAGGAGTATGGAAATCAACACGAGAATTTTATATATATTGAACTGATTCCTTTATTAACACAAATAAGTAGTTTTATTACGGTGGCCCAGCGATCCAAGGCATTGCCCCGGTATGCATAGCCAAAGACACAGGCTCGTATCTCGTCTCAAGAACCATTCCTTTATATTTTTCAAATTGTTAACTTAGGTACATACCGTAATCGTAACAATTCGGAGGCCCGTTTCCTTTTCCTCACCCGACCTAGTCCATTCCTTCTTTCCAGTCGTTAATCCTTTCCTTTCCCTTACCCCATAAAAGCGGGCAGCGCATTCACGGAGGTACTACCTTTGCGAATGTTTATGGGCGGTGGTAATCGCTTACCATCAGGCGAACCACCAGCTCAGCTGCCCGCTATGACATAAAAAAAAAAAATTCATAATGTCCACGATAAATTTTAATCCGATATACTATTTAATATAGAAATAAGACGTAGAAGTCGATTTCATAAATTGGTAAGGTTTGCTAAATAAAAAGTGCAATAAAAATAGGAAGCTCTTTAATATGGCACTACCTTACAGTACCTACATTACATTATATAAAGATATGCAAGGATAACTAACGTCATGCAGGCTCTGTCGCCTGCGCTCCATAACGCGTTGGAAATATTCCGACCTAACTTCTTGTGAAATTGCCATCGATTAAAATATTAAATTGAATTGAATTCTTGTGAAATATCAAGTTAAAGTAAAATAACATTACTCAAGAACTAATCTTTGAAGGCTGATTGTTGGAGATCATTATAAACAAGAAAGTATTTGTACTGATTACAATAGTTTGTTTACTAGGTAATAGTATTCCGATTTAAAAAACTTGTGCGCAGATCAGCATGTTCCATGGCACTCAAACTAAATACACATTGTTGATTGGTAAATCCTTAAAGGTAAATTAAAAACTAAAGTAAAATATTGAATCGGAATTTTACACCCTAGTCACTAACAAGGCAATGATATATCTCCACATTTTGCTTATCTTTAAAACATACTGTAAAAAAGGCTACCTTTAAAAAATAAGCCATTGCTAACATCTACATCACAAGAAATGCACATCATATAAAAAAACACAGATATCTGGATGTAGCGTAAACAATGTAAACAATAAATCAATCCAGCTCAACTTTATACAGAAGCAATATCTACGAAAATAAAACTTAATCTTATACATACTTAATAAACATATAAAATAAAAACTAATCAGAGTCTTCAAATGTTTTACAATAATTGTAAAGAATTAGAGAGAGCAGTTTCAGAGTATTCTCAAATAAATGCATGTGGTTGTAATATAATTTCATGACACACAGTACCATTGGTACTTGATGTTTGTTATTTGAAAAAAAAAAAAACTTATAATTAAAATTTTGAACATAATATAAAGTTAAAGTAATATTCAAATACATGTTCTTAAATTTCATAAAAATTGGGAATGTTCATATTTCTACTCCTAATTAAAGTCAGTGACAATTATATCATAATGCTATAGCTTAGCAGCAAACAAGAGGCACTAAGAGCGCAACCTGCCCCATCTCAACATCTTAGCCTATGTTACACCTAATATTGTAGATTTCACACAAAATGTAAATTCCTCGTATCACAAACTATAGGTATATATACTCTATACTTCTCTATATGCATATATAATAATGTATAATAGTTGAGTATCTAAACATTAGGATATGGCAACTTAACAACAAATCTTATTGTCTAGTGGAATAGCTACCGTCAGCCGAGCTCAGGCCTCAGTCGCTTAATGACACTTGTACAAATCATAGCAATTTTATTGCGAGATAATCCATAATAAATTGATGGTTTAACTATGTAGCAATGTGATATAGAATTTAAGTTTCAATAATGTATATTACCATGTACATAAGTCATCTGTCAATCACAAAAATAAGATAATTATATAGTTTATATCAATTTGTAATCCTATCTACCTTCTGTGACAACTAGGACAACAGGACAACAGTCAACTTCTATGAATATGAGGAAACTTAGTTAATGATTATAATCTACTACAGGACGGTCATCTTAACTGATGTGTGAGCTTCACAGTAATAAGCGGCAACCCTAAGTCATGATATGTGTTATACTACGTCAAACATGTGTAAGTATCCATATTCTGTGAGATTCTAGTGACTGTAACAGGTTTTAGATTGTCAACGTTATGA
>NC_052120.1:5446-6636 GCF_012273895.1 Zerene cesonia
AGTCATCGATATATGAATACACTACAACAGCAAACGAGTTGCGCGCGTTCTCGCTGCACGTGTCGACGTCGTGCGCGAGCGCAACGCTCAGCGTGCGCGTGTCGCTGCCGCCCGTCTGGAGACTGATCAAGGACCAACCGATTTCTCTCAACGCCACTAAGGTGAAGTTATCGTGTTGCACCTTAATCTGTTACACATATCATGTAACAATTGTAATTCATTTATAATTGTAATTCACTAGCGCGTTTGAAGGAAATCTGTTTGAATTAATAAGAATGAGTTTGAATTTTAACTTAACATCAAGTGGATGTTATAATCGAACCAATACATAATAATCAAAACTATTTTAGCAGTTTCATTAATTATCTAGTAACAATTTAAACCTTTGTTCGTTTCATTTACATTGCATATTCTAATAGGAATAGTTTCAATTGTTTTACATTTGTCAAGATAAACATTTAATAACTAATCTAACTATACTCCGAACCAGTCCGCGCCTCGCGTGCTTTACTACAAGTTCCCGGAGGACGACAGCAGCGTGCGGCTCGTGGTCTCCTCCGAGAGCAACATCTGCGCCAAGCTCTCCGTGCAGAACTATACAGTTAGAACTCATTTTTTTATAAAATCCTAAACATAAATTAGAAAAAGAAAAGGTCCCAATATAGACCATTGGGGAACGCCAAAATAAAAAAATGTTGTATTTTTATTCATTTATAATTTTTATGCTTACATTATCTACAAGTTTTATTAGTAAATATAATATGAACTTATTACTGATTTTTTTAGATCTGAATGAAATACAAAATTTTCTATTTCAGTGCCCAATTAAGCAAACAAGTGAGGAAGTGATATCGGGTCTACGACTTACTATGATGCGCTCTGGTGCCATGCAAATTTCGGTATGAAAATAACTTTTTAAAATCCAAAAAAGTCTTTATTAGAAACGTAGTAAAAGATAATACAAATAAAAAGAAACTGTACTTGATAAAATATTGTAAGTTCTTGGAGTCGTTATTTTCCCTATCATTGGTAAACAGATTTTTAATTTTTTTGCAAATTTTTATTTTGGAATTGTGGGGCTAATCCTACTAATATTATAAATGCGAAAGTTTGTAAGGATGTGTATGTGTTTGTTGCTCTTTCACGAAAAACTACTGAACCGATTGCAATGAAATTTGGTACGTACACAG
>NC_052120.1:6646-7108 GCF_012273895.1 Zerene cesonia
ACTTACGCGGGTGAAACCGCGGGGCGCAGCTAGTTGATCATAATGGTGATTGGTTGTACAGATAGACGTAGTGCGCAACTATTATGCAATTTAAACAAGACAAACCTTGTCGTCGACAGCGGTCGCAGTACCCGCTGGGCTTCTACATAGTGCTGATGGTGCTGCAGTCGGATGAGGCGTGCGACATGGCGGCGGAGCCCGAAGCGGACTGGCTGTGGAGCGCGGCGCTGTGGGGCGCCGAGGCGCAGCACCGCGCCGCGCACGAGCGCCGCAAGGAGTTCACCGTCACCTTGCAGGTATATTACGTACTATTACACACAAGTTTTATCATGCTGCAAGTTTGCACCTCACAATGAAGGGTTAGGGTAGGTTTAGCCATGAGTGTACTGCGCACTATCCTAGTTTGGTTCATTCACGTTGCTGGGAAGCATGCACATTCTTGGAGCCGGTTTGAATCACTCT
>NC_052120.1:7208-9714 GCF_012273895.1 Zerene cesonia
ATATATATATATATATATATATATATATATATATATATATATATAGTAGTAGCAGGTTTGAGTTGTTAAAATAGTTTTGAATTGTAAAATCTTTGCACTAGCCATGATTACTTTATATTTTGGAAACAACAGGGAATATCACACAAGTGTTATCCACCACCATTTCCAAATGAGGTCATTCAGCAGAGGGCAAAGAGTAAATCAATACGCTCTGATTTTATTGGTTCGAAAATTAGGTAAAGGAAATTAACCATCAATAGAACTGATGATGGATGAATCGATCAATTACTGTTAACCAGGAAACGCTATACATTTGTTATAACTAATCCCTACTGATATCGTAAATGCGACAGTAACTCTGTCTGCCTGTTTCTTGTTTACACCTAAATCAATGAAGCGATTTCATCCCGGGAATGGAAACTGCGCCAAGAACAAAAAGATCTTCCTTTGGCTAGGTGGGAGAAGCCGTGGGTGGATTAGCTATTAATGAGAATATTATTATGGTTAAAATAAACATTTTTAAGTAAACAAAATCGACGACAAGATGCGATCGAATCCCGCCTCATAATCGCCTTTTTTATTTTGCATTCCTTTAAAAATTATCAGTCACATGAATTCCATATTGTTGTACAGCTTTACTTTAACATTTTACAGCAATAGAAGTCTTCCAATAGGTTATCTTTAATTAATTAAAACATTCCGTCCACAGCGTCCCACCATTGTCCGTATCCCACCTGACGTCACATCACTTATTCAGGACAGTCTGTCTGCTCCCTATTTTTGTCCTGTAGACCTAAACACTGACAAATGGGGATTTTATCAAGTTTAATGAGGATAAAGCGATTTAATAGGCTCTGTTTGAAAAAGGACCGTGAGTTAGTGAATTATGTTATAATATTTTAATGTTTTTCAAATAAGAATTTCGTTCATTGCCATGATCTTCTGTTTGTTTAAATAAATATGATAACTTCTATTTCATACTGTCTTAATTATTTCATTATTGTTGAGATATAATATGAAACATTGTTTTGTGACATAGAATAGTTTCAGGAAGGAAATCTATCAGGATTATACTGAGATATGATCAATTCTAGATCTAAAACTTGATAGTTACTCTTAAAAGTATATTTGTCCATATAATACAATATCACAGCGTGTATCTATATCTGTTTGGTGTGTTGTTCCTAAACGTTTGTTCATTTAATTACATTAAATAACAAATAGGTGCTACTCATTTTGAAAGCAATTTCGACAATGAAGAGCTCTTAAGGAACACTTGTATCTAGTTGCTCTTCTCAAACAATAAACATTTGAAAGCTGAGAACTGTTTGTTGTATTCAAATTACGATTTATTCTCGCTTTTTTATTTAATAGCGGGCAACTGAGCTGGAGCTGAGCTGGTTTGCCTGATGGTAAGCAATCACCACCGCTTATGTACATTCGCAGAGGTAACCTCTGCGGATGCGCTGCCCACTTTTAAGGAGTAAGGGAAAAGTAAAGGATTGACTAGTGGAAAGAAGGAATGGACTGGGATGAGTGAGGAAAAGGAAACAGGTCTCCGGCTCCCCTACTCACCGTACGAAACACAGCGTACACTCGCAGGTTTGCAGATAAATCACTCAATAAATTCGTTTCAACGATTTTAGTATCCCATAGTATACTTGCGTACGACTAACGCATTTTTAAAATAATATAAGACTCAATGGTCTTTTATGATTTACAATATTTACACTTAATATGTATCATTCTTTACGTACATTTATTTTTACGTACGTTATGACGGGGAATTTTAAATTCATTCAAATGCAAAAAGCAAATTATACATAAACTAACTTTATTCCTGGCACCGCTAGTTAATATAATATACTCCACATTATATTAACTGTAGCACTCACGAATCACGTAAAAATCCAACGGTGAAATAATTTTAACTGGTCCACTGGTTTCTATAATTATTACAACGTCAGAAATTCAAAAATTCACCAGCTTCGCCTCTTTATAATACTAGTATAGATTTATGCTAAACGATAACCCGTTGTCCGATACAACTTCATAAATAATACCACAACATAGCACCTGCTACTGGAACCCTTAAATAGTCGTGTTGACGATAGCAAACGACCTTTATTAAAGTCATTGAAATTCATCCAAACGCAGAAACTCGCGAATTACAAAAGTTAAATGAAGCGCTTTTGACTGCCACCGAAGATAGCACCCGTCGTTTGTTCCCAGATAAAAACATTAAATTCGTTTGATCGCTTTGCACCGAATTCATCATCTTCAAAAACTTTATACGTATACAATAAATTAATCGCTATTTGTTCTAGTGATTTGGATTTTTCGAGACATTGAACTGGTTTTGATCGTTACAGTCGATTGAGTAGATTCATTGGCGATAATAAATATAAAATTTACATGCGAGTTATTACTATATACTAGGGGACTTTAACGCTCATCCAAATGAGTCATTCTATGAGGAACTGTTAAACTTTTGTAAAGAATTCGA
>NC_052120.1:9814-41388 GCF_012273895.1 Zerene cesonia
TATATACAAGAATTGCTCGTTTAAAAATATAAGATAAAGTTCAACGATTCCCTCTTAGAAATTTATTTAAGATATCTTAACAATAGAACAGATTACTAAGTATTTACTACCACGTCACTATGTTGATCTTTACACAAATGCAAGTGTATCAGTGTGTAGTGGAACTTTGACTCATATTCACAAATTGCAAATCTTTCGAGTAATTTTTTCAGTAACTTCGGAGGCCTTTTTCCTTCTCCTAGCCCTTCCCAGTCCATTCCTTCTTTCCAGTCATCAATCCTTTCCTTATCCCTTAAAAGCGGGTAGCGCATTCTCTGAGGTCTGAGCCTCTGCGTATGTTCATGGGCGGTGGTGATCGCTTACCATCAAGCAAACCACCAGCTCAGTTGCCCGCTATGACATAAAAAAAAAATCCATAGTATAAAGATGTACATAACTTTCATAATGTAAATTTGTTCCACAAATTACTCATCCGACCATTATTCAGTCGTATAAGTTTCATCAATACCTACTCTATCATCCTAAATACCAAAGTTACCTTAAAAATAAAAAATCTAAGTAGATCTAATTATAGTTATGTGATATAGCGCCTAGTTACTCGTGCAGCTAAAAGCCTGCTTAGTCGCAGTCACTGCTCAACAATGCCGTTTATATTCCGGGCCAGCGCGTGCGGCTGTCACAGCAACGCTTAGTAGATCGCATCAGAGATAATGTTATTGCGACACTGTTTACGGTATTGGCTGCACCCAGGCCCGTACTCCTCGCTCCAACAGTCAAAAACACTCGACTTCTTCCGCCTTGAGATCTTCTATAACATTGTTCATTATTTAAAGGAAAGTTCGAGGTAAAATCCATAATCGCAATACGCATATCGTATACGTAAAAAATTATGAACTTTTGCTTTCGGAAAATACTGCATTCGTTTACATCCAATTCCTAATATTTCAATGAAATTTCTAAAGTTTTCGGTGTAGATATATAATATTTATTTATGTGGCCAAATTAATTGAAATCAGTAGTACGTGGTAATGCTAATAAACATTTATTTATGCGAACTATATCTATCATCCTTACAACGTAAGTTTATTTTAGTGTGCGTACTGGACTTGTAGGATGGTAAATAACACACTGGCGACGAAGTTTCCTTAAAATTTTCAAGGGAATTAGTTTGGCAGATTCCGTCCTCAGAGGATAGGCAGTTGCCATTTAAGAAAAAGCTTAGATTAAAAACAAATATTCAAAAAGCAGAATCTTATTGTTAGACAGGTAAAGCATTAAGCGTTGCCGATGCTGTGCTTTCCATGAGTCAGAGGTTGGTCTGCACGGGGTCAGTAGCCGCTAACTGACTCATTAGCGGGGAACGCCATGCCTTTTGTTTGTATACGCCTCCAACGCCGCGGCGAAATGAGGCCGCGATGACGTGCCATTGTACTCCATTATGTCGCTCGATTCTCATGCCATTATTCCCAACTCAACACAATAAACACAAGAACTTAGCAGTTGTTTGACACATATTACAGGACCCCGTGATAGGAGCATCGAAATTCTTAATTACATAACAGTGCTTACATTGATCACCGGTTTTAAGCATTTTGAGCATTCGCTTTTTCATTGTACCTGAAATCTTATTCGAATCAAACTTGATAGGTCGGCTTAATCAGCTTATCAATGATTATCTCTTCACTTGTTAAGCCCATATCATTTCAGGTATATAAATTATATACATTTTTTGTTCGTGAGATACTAACTTACGTTAATGCAACATTCGTATTTTTATTACATTATAGCGAGCAACTGAACTGGTGAGTCGCACGAAGGAAGCAACCACCAACATTCACTGAACGGAACATAGTAGCCTCACAGTTAACATGATACTATACATATAGTGTAGCCTGTAGCATTCGCAGTCCCATTCAATTTCACATCGGTATTATTTGGGAGCGTGGAATCTTACCCGGTGAAAGCTCACCCAATTCTTGACGAAGTTCGACTCCCGCAATAACATTAGAATATAGTATAATATTAAAATCTATTGTATGAGATGAGATGAAGATAAGTATCTCTGCAAATCGTTTTCCGAACCGGGGAAACCAGTAATAATTAATCCACACGTAGAATGACGATTTAGAAGTGTAGCGTGATAATGCATACTTGGGAGTAGCGCTTCCTGCGGCAGCTGGTGCGGCGGCTGTTGCGGCGGCTGGTGCGGCGTCTGGTGCGGCGTCTGGTGGGGCTGCTGGCGCGGCGGCTGCGGCGGCGCCTCGGGCGGGCGTGCCGGCGCGCTCGGCCGCACCGTGCTCGTCGTTGTCAGCCTTCTGTACACATATTGTATATGGCACCGTAACATCGAAAACACCAGTAGCTTACTTTCGCGGGCTAGATTACCTACTTGCGAGATTGTACTCTGTTGTTATTATTTTATGGTAAATTATAAAACTAACCATGTGTTGGATTTGGATTGTGAAATAGATATTCAATATTAGGTTAGATTCGGTATATTTAAAAACGACAGAGATGCACCTGACTTTGTTTGGGGAACTATATACCAGCGATGTATTCGCATTACAACTAGTTTCAAGAAAATCATTATCATCTGAATTCTTACACATATATTTATATTTCTATAGTTCTTGTAGACCATAAGCCGGCGCCTCAGGAACCATCTAAGAGCTTGATTTACGATTTAAGCCCTTATTTTATCATAGCCTATCTTTGTAGGTTATTGTAGAGCTGAGGTTAGAGTGAACTCCACAGCACACTCTATCTGAGTAAAAAGGACGGGGTGTGAATTACCCCAGGTCGGGCGGGTCGGGCGGCGCGAGGCGCTCCTGGTCCTGCAGCTCGGCCAGGCGCCGGCTCAGCGCCAGCACGCCGCTGCTGAAGTTGCCGTGCGCCGTGAACTTGCAGCGAAAGTCCTCCGGCGGTCCGCACTTGAACAGGTAGCAGCTGCCGGGGCTCTGCAAGACAACACACCACAAATACGCATGCTGTACACAAACCTCTAAACTGTCTTAAAGAGCGAGTTAGTATATTACCACAAGAAATTCAAACATTTTTATTTTGTTGCCTAAACCACGAATTTGGAAATTTCCCTAAAACTTTTCGACAAATTTTAAAGTTTAATTGAAAAAATTTAAATGGTATAATACGCAGATTAATATCCGAATGAAAATATTGTACGTAACTACATTACACTATTATCTCTTCCCGAAAAAAAAAAACATTATTGGCTTGGATAAAGGGGAAACACATATGTTACATTTATTTGAGACATATAGTGTTATGTCTTAGAATAAAGTACACACTTACAGAATAGTTTAAGATTTTTATAATACACACGCATATACTATATATACATTCGGTGTTTTATTTATGTAATGTATAGTTATTAACCTAACAAAAAGGTTTATTAACTAATCACTGCAGCATGTAACTTTATCTATACAAGAAGATGAATTGAAGGTTACCTTCTCCTCGAAGACGAAGACGTCGCAGCCGTCAGTCTCGCAGCAGAGGCGCAGGCACTCGCGGCGCGAGCCCACGTCCAGCTCGGAGAGGTAGCGCGCGCCCATCTCGCGCGACTCCTCCGTACGGATGATCTTGTCCCGCTGCACGTCGAAGCGCGCCGCGCACGCCGCGGGGTCCAGCTCGCGGCCCTGCGCCGCCGCCGACAGCCAGACCCACAACAGCACCGGCAACATTTCGGCGTTCCTTCCAGAGATAACGACGCAGTCCCACTTTCGAGGCCACCCTAATGATTTCGAGACACTACTTTATTCCACTATTAATCCTATTGTACTAATTTGATATGCAGGTACGTTTCTGAAGTGACTTCCTAGAATGTGTCAGGTCGACTGATCGGGCCGGCGTGGGTCGATAGCGCCGCGCAGGCGCGCCGTCGCGGAGGCGCGGCGTGGTGTGGCGGAGGCTTGCCTGACGCCCGCCGCACTTCTATTGCTCTATCATTCATGACAATTAACACTACGCAATTATTTATGTGAATAAAGCAATGAAAACAAATATCTCATTTAGTAACAATATAAAAATATGGTCGATAAAGTTCGGCTATATTATAGGTGTTTATTTACACTTAAAGTATACACAATCAAGTAACAAAGTACAAACAATAAAAAATGTCTTGGAAAATAGTACTAAATTAACTGTTATATGAATTTTTGCATCGCCAAAATTATATCAAATTTTTCTCTAAATTATTAAGTTACAGACAATTAATTATTAAAACATGTATTAATTAAACAAGAATTAAAATTGATTTGAAATACTGCATAGAGCATGTTGCCAGAAAAGGATATAAATTTCGTCTCTATGCGTAATGCGTTTCATTGCGCTGGAAGAAGTTCAATGGCATCAGGTTTATTCGTCAGAGTCACAGTACAATGAAGGGCCCATCGGGATCTCTAACCGCCTGTATGGGAAGGGTAGTGCTCGGGTGGCTGCGAGCTGCGTGCGGCGGGCGCGGCAGTGTGCGCGCGGGCGCGGCGACACATGCCCACACCTGCCGCTCATGTCGCTCTTCTTCAAATTCAGGAGCGTAAGTACTAACTTCAAAATTATTTTCATACAAATGTTGTTTTATCAGTCCTGCTTATTTACCATAACTAAATGTTCTATCTGATATTATATATAAATGAAACCTAGGTAATACTCGTAAAAGTCATGTAGTTAAACTCAAATCGTTTAGCGTGCACCTATCAAAATATACTATTCTATTTACACATCATACTATATGCCGTCAATATATTATGGCCTAGAATAAGTCAACTAGGCTTACAATAAATTATTATTTAAATAGAGTATGTCACATATATTAAAATTGTGACATATATACTCATATGTTTTGATAATTTATAAACAAATACATTGACATTGAAGCTACTGTAAAGTTCTAAATCGTGTCCAGTACTATGCCATATCAATCACTGATGTGTATCACTGATTGATCAGATCAGATTTTTCACTCATGACTCTTTCCGTAAGCTCAATGATACCTTTTGTTCCGAGTTCACAATGCCAAGAGGAAAGTGCGACAGAACTCCTACACTTCATTATCAGTAATGCATTACGGACCTTTGTATGCGGTTATCAGATATCACTGCGTTGTTTATACCGCTGCATCGGTCCCTTGCAGGGACGACGTATTGCTTGATACAATCAATATCAAACATCAAACAGAAATAACATTTTAACACGTCAATATCGACACGTGCAGTTGTAAGTCGATTTTTTTACATTTATAATTTCAATTCGAATCAAGGATATTGCTAATGTGATAAAACATAAATATTATTAAATTCAATATCTATGCTTTTTGATAAGATTAGTGTTCAAATTAGATCAAAGATATAATTGCATGTCGCGGCACGTGTCTAGGGATATATTCTAGCGCTAAATGAGAATGTGCCTCGTGTCGCCTGGGAAGTCAAGAGGTTATGACTCGCTCGTCTCTCTCCTCTGCAAGGAGTCCCGGGCCGCTGGACTCCAGCCACGAGCGCTGCGCGGTCATACCCCCCCCGTCTCGCTCTCGACCTCACCCCGCCGTCCTCTCGCGTTCGCGGCACCGCTCGGCGCTCGCGGGCCGCCCGCTGCAGCCCGCCGCCCGCGGCGCGCTAGTCGTTGTCAGAGCGTGCAGTCGAATGTGCGTGCGTTCTGATTTCCGCGCAATCCGTTCAGTGGCAAGTGTCTGACACAAACAGTGCGAAGGTGTTGTGTTGCCGTGACGAGCTCCCGCGATCCGGCCTGGCGAGTGGGCGCAGGCTCTAGGGGCCACTGACCGCGGATTCGGTACGACTCCTCTCCGCTTGCTGCCACCGACGCTCGCTGATCCTCTTCACAGACCTATCTTTTAGATCTGTCATTGCTTTAGTAAGTTTGTAAACTGTGGAAACGCTACGAGAATGTACATCCTAATGTAAATTTAACTGAAATGTTTATATGACTCTACAAGTACCTATTAATCTGTGAAAGGGCAATATTGATAATTTTAATGGTAGGTAATCATAATAATAATCAATTAGACACAATCACAAACGAATATAAGAATAAGTATTTAAATTAAGCTACCTAAGTACATAAATTTAGTTTTAAAAAATTGTACGCCATTTCCAAAGTAATTAAATATGATACAGTTTCTATTATTGCGCTATGATCGATTGGATCCAATTTGGCTATTTGACGGCAATTACGAGGCAGCAAGCTGATAAGGATATCATGTGCCTAGGTATGTCTTACGCGAAGAGCGTCGGTACACAACAATCGGTAAAATCACCTGAAACCAGATTGAAGTAATAAATCACGTTATCACGATAGCTTTAGGTTATCACGCTGCATGATGTTAGCATCTTTGTATCTTTTCATTAATTCAAGAGTGTTTATTATCTACAGATGACTCGAGTTAGAACTCAAGGGGCTCCATCGACCTTCGAGTCCCTTGTGTTACGAGCTCTAAAACAACCCTTAACTGAACATCGCGATTGTGAGTCTGATGCTTTAGACTTTAAATCAATAAAATCGTGAGCATCGAGATTCAAGCGTGTGATGTATTATTCTGTTATATATTCTCACAAGACAAACAATATGCATGTGTTCATCGACCGAAGCGCACCGCTAATATTGTTCAATTGTTAGCTAACTCTTCTTTACATAACATAAAACGATAAGGTTTTTTTATGACAAAAGCTATTTTTACATTTAACAATGGATTGATGTGTATCGTATGCAGGAATTAATATCGTATTTTTGAGTTTAAATTGCTTTTGGTTATTTCGGTATGATGTAAAAACAAGCAGTATATGTAGCTCTATGAACTAAATAATTATTTAATTATCTAAATAATTATTATTAATCCAACCGTAAATACGTATAAGATTAAATTCATAAACATGTACATAGTTAACAAGGAAGTAATTAATACATATAAAACGTTTGGAAGATCCCAGGTGCACGCCTTATAATCTCAATTTTCACAGTTAGATTGATTACAATTTTTTTATGCTGACTTCAAACGAAAAACTAATAAGACCGTCGTCTTCGAAAGCATCAAGATATTATTGGAGAATACTTAAACATATAAAAATTAATAGAAAACTTTTCGGAAGTTACCGTGACCACGCCAGTTTCCATGCATAGAGACACGCGGACGTGAACGGAGCAATTCTGTAAACATTTTGTTAATTTATTTATTACACAAACGTCATAAGTGATGAAACCAATGTTTAAACACTTATGACATTTGTGTGGAAAATATCATGATGCAAGTGCTATTTAAAATAAATAGAGCACTGCCTTCGCATCTCCCTTTATGAGGCGTGTAATTACGTATAGTCCATATGATTTCCCGAAATTTTCAAGTACATATTCATATAATGTAAGTAATGGATGAGCTTGAGCTTTGCTGAATAATTATATCAAAAAAAATCTTTAAATTGGAAATACTATATGATGCTTATAAATTTTGTAGTACGTGACGAAGTCGTATTCGTGATATGTAACCGGAACTACTATTTTTGAAAATGAATATCCCCTGTAATACTGCAATCTATTTTCTTCAAATAAATAAATAGAGGCCGAAACGGTGTTGTCGCTCAACGAGCCCAGTAGAGCATTGCAAATGATGAAGATTGTTTCGGTCCCTCGCGCCGCGCGCCTCCCAGCGCCGAGCCGAGGGCCGCTAGCACCTCGTGCAATGCCGCGCAAGCCGGACTTCTGTTGCATAAGAACACCTTGCCTTCATAGTTGCAATGATTGCATAGCTTCCCAACTAATTAGAAATTTGCTCATATCAAGTAGCATAACATCCTTTGATAATAATCAATTTTTTTTAAATATGGCCCAAATGTATATTCTCCAAACGATGAATGTGCCAACAACGCGTTGAACTGACCTAATTTTCTCCTCCCTTATGTAGGCATTAAAATATTACAAAGTCTGGTCGTTACGGCATTCAGTTAGCAGCTATCCAGTCCGTATTAGGGTCAGATCCACTTCTAACAATATTACTCGGAAGCGGACTCGCGCCTGAACTCTCAGCTATTTCTGTAGGTGACGCACATCTCGTGTTTTATTAGCGTTCCTATGTTTGCAAGCTGATTCTGCGCCGTTCTGCACGTTATCAAAACTATAATTTGTCCCAAACAACGTGCCGTTTGCCAAACTTTCTGGTTCCAATTTCCATTTGCAAGGTACTTGATTGTAAATGTATTTCGGCTGATGTGAATATGGTTAGGAAATTGGCAAATAACCGTTGCTCGTCAGCTGCCGAAGGTCAGCAACCTTGCCGACCTCTCGCGATGCGCACTTCACACGTTTTCTGTGTCATCCTACCCATTAATGATACAATTTTATGACACGACAAATTCTTAAAAATATCTACGGCTTAATTAGATATAGATATAGAGTTTCAACATTCACAATATTTAAAATTTTAATCAGCAGTTTTTTAAATATTTATGAATTGTTTTAATTATTTGAGGCAGATTCAAGTCAA
This sequence comes from Zerene cesonia, assembly GCF_012273895.1. Taxonomy (NCBI): domain Eukaryota; kingdom Metazoa; phylum Arthropoda; class Insecta; order Lepidoptera; family Pieridae; genus Zerene; species Zerene cesonia. Next base: position 18,318 of record NC_052120.1, read on the forward strand.
GCTTCATTTTAATTTGATATGTATCAATAGATGGAGTCACGTATCTTATAAAATCTTTGGACTTGCAACATATCGAATTAATGCGTATTAGTATCCTATCCTATAGTAATGGGACAGCGCATTCAAATATTAGTGTCCATAACAATGGTTAATTAACTTCTACATACATCACATTTAATTTTGAGTTTATTTCTCTTAGAAAGATATTAATGTAATGTAAACGGCAGGTCTAAGAAATTGAATGAAAGTCATTGAACATGAAAGTATATATAAAATTGATAATTTTCTTAATGCTTTATGTATGATTATTAAAGCATCGAGAGCACCGTCCGTCTCTTAGATAGGTTGACTTGAGGTTGATCATGTCAGAGCAACATTTTTTCACCAAAACCACTCGAAACACAAACTAAAACATTTATTTATTTAACTGGACTTATTCTAGAAGCGCTTGTGAATCGTTATAACATAGAATATTTATCACTAGCTTACGGCTCACGTCTTCGCTTGCGTCGATAATAAAATATTGTAATTCATGGATTTTTGAAGAAGAGAAATACGACTGTAAATGTATATTGTCAACAACTTATATTAGCAAAAAAAGTTATTTGCCCTATCTACTATCATTATTACTTATCCAATGATATTTAATTACATATGTATCGATTAATTTTTTTATCCCTCGGTTACATGCATGGAATATAACCATAACCATATTAAAATGTTGTCTGAATCTGCCTAGTTTTTATTTATTTTTTTAACAAACAATCAGACATACAGACAAAACAATGAGCAAGCATTGTTTCGGGCTACATATTATTTTATTTCGGGCTATACATTCCATAGCAATTACTCTTTTATAAAAATAATTAATCGTCGTGTTGGTTACTGTTCTATTATAATACACGGAATACATTTATCACTCAGTTCATGGATTCTCTCCTATATGTATCCAAAGAAAAATCTGATAGCTTCAATATTTGATAGATAAACAACGAAAAACTTTACTTTTACTAGACGTTTTTTTCTATTCTTTCCAAATTTCTCATTTGTAAAGCATTTCAATGCTATAAAACTTAAAGTTTAAGTTACTTTTATTTTTAATTACAGCTTTTAGTAGGTGAAATGCACAAGTTATAAAATATAAGTTTTGATAGTGATCGTTGGCTAAAGATGTAAGTAATGAATAAGTTGCTGGTAACCTCTCGTCGGAAGGTAGGACGGAGTGAGTGTGCACGGCGAGGAGGTCGTTAGCGAGGAACCGGAGAGGACGCGCTTCGCTGCCCGCTAATGTTTCCATATTCATCGATTACTTTTTGTACCTTCACACACTACACTCGACGGCACCACAGTATAAATATTTATATTGTGCTTCGCTGCAGAGTCACATAAAATATAATATTTCATTGTAGCATTGTCCAAAAATAATGTTATATTACGAATCTTTGTGTCATGAGTATAATATGAATTATGACGAACTTTGAAGCCGCGCATTTATGACGCTCATTTCAAACACCTAAGAACATTAATTATGGCTATGAATATCTTTATAATAATTTTATTTAACGTGTTTGTATTTTCGTAGAATAATAAAAAGTAGGTATAGTACCATAAAACCATAGGTATTCCTTGCCTCCAACGTAAATTACGAAAGTGGAAAGCGTTATATCCATAAACAAATTCTATTTTCACATTACGAAACTAATCTACTAGAAAATCTTTTAAAAACTATATTTTGATAACGTTTGCTGTGACGATTGACTGGAAAATTGTTGTGACTATTCTCATATTTATATTTAGAACATGTTTCTGGATTTAATGCCAACAGCGTCATTTCTTATTGGGAAATAACTAATGTAAGTTAATACAAGTTTAAAATATTATTGTATATAGCTATGTCGAAAATTTTCACAGTCCAGTTGCTAGAATTGAATAGAATCGTATTTTTAAAGAACCTAAGCTGTAATGCGTCCTTCAGGGAAATTCTTACTTTACGCTGAATGAAGTTGGATTATTGATCTCATGATATCAATTAATGATTGGTCTCAGTCTAGTGAATGTACTGGCATATGTATCAGTGTAATATTTTTATTATAATAAAAATAAATGTTTCTTTCATCCTTTCTTCCTTTCTTTATGAGAAGACATGATTGCAGTGGAACAATTTGCTATAAATGAAATTTCTTTGAATACTTCTGTAAATGAGAGGTTTCAAGTCGATAAAAATAGGCTTTTGTAACTCTCTAGTTTCCTACATATCTTCAGACAACAAACAACAAACAGTCATATTATGATAAAACCGCCCTGTTGCAACTTTGAAGAAAGATAAGCAAACAAATACATTTTTGCATCTATACCTAACTTGTTGCGCCCCGCGGTTTCGCGTTAGTCCGTATCCCGTAGGAATATATAAAATGTTGCCTATATGTTATTCTAGTTGTCCAGCTGTCTACGTACCAAATTTAATTGCAATCGATTCAGTAGTTTTTGCGCGAAAGAGCAACAAACGCACACACATCCTTACAAACTTTCGCATTTATAATATTAGTAGGATAGGATAAGAAGTAGGATTTATAGGAATAAGGAGTTCGGAATTCACTAGATTTGATGTTGAATTTACCAGTTCTATTTCATTACCAGTTCTCTATCACATTATTATTGATTATATTAATTACTGGCTTTTGTCCGCGGCTTCGCTCGCGATAAATTCGGAGTAGTTTGATATTATTATACATGTAAACCTTCCCCTTGAACCGATCTTTTTTATTAAATAAAACCCCATCAAAACCCGTGGGCGTAGTTGTAAAGATTTAAGCATTCATAGGGTCATATGGAGTTTATGGACAGAGCAAGTGACTTTGTTTTATACTAGGATTTTACTTAGTGGTTTAATTGTGATTACATATTTTACAAATACACAGTCCATGAACTTACTTATTTTGATTTTGATTTTTTTTTTTATTGAGAACAAAATATGTGATCTTGAAAACTATTTTGTAATATTCAAATTATGTTTTATTTTTCTATTTCCACATAAACGTGTGCTACCTTACATTAGATTAGGCAAACAGTAGAATATCGAAAAACTACCTAATTATGGAAATAAATGTTGAAGAGATAGTGCTCGTGTCTGGCACTTATTAATTTAGTCGGCGACGAGACGCGCGCGGCGCACCGCGGTCGATACGCCTCCGCCGACCTGCCCGCGGGCTGCACAGTGCACGAGGAACCCGGAGGAACACACTGTAACGAGATACAACTCTTTCTTAAAGTTATTCCTATTTCTAAGCTATTCCTATCATTATATTCCAGAACTTTTAAAACGTTAAATATTTAATGAAAAGAGTATGTAAAACGTTAAAATTTCCTATTTCCTGGTCTTAAAGATAAGCATTTTGATCTATCCTCGTTCAATCGAGAAAAACGATAGAGAGTAGAGTAGAGCTTATACTTCAGGTAAGTTTAATAACTTGTGGGATTATGTTGTACATATAGGTACTTTTTCTCATTTAGTACGCATGCAGGATAACAAATTGGACGAACGTATCAAGGTCGATTTTGTCTTTGTAATAGGATTAAATAAAACTGCAACTCTTACTTTACTAATATCGTATTAGTTGTGACAAATAGTTTGCGATGTCTTGATGTACGTTGTTCCTTAGAAATAATGAAACTATTTATCTTTCCTTGCATTTAAATCTGATCTTCGTTCTATATAGCATAAGTTATGCTGTATTACATGTCATTAAGCTCTCTCGCATATAAGTGTACAAGTGATGGAGTCAAGCACGCACGTTGATAAGGTGTTGAACCTTCCCATTACTGCAAGTACGATATACCGAAGTTAGTGCCATAAATCTGATGATAAATGAATTAATAACTTTTTTAAATTCGCGTTTCAGTGTCAATATAAAATAAATATTCATTGAATACATCCAAAAAAGACCGTCTAAAATCCCGAAGGTTAAATTCTTTACATGCAAGGTCTTGCTTGCACCGAACCTACTCGTCGAGAGAACAAAGGATTCATCTCCTATATGAAATTGGGTTAGATTAAATTATTCCTTAATGTATTGATTAAATCATACCTGCAATTTACAAATTATTTTGAGGTCGTCATTCTAATAAGTTAATGATATTTTATTGTCATAGATAAATATAAAATGTATTCATATAAACAAATAAATAAAAATTATTTAGACAAAATATCACGTTAAAAGTTTTCGTATTTAAATTGCATATAGTGGCGTCATAAGTATAGAATACAATTTCCAGGCGGATTGCATGGTATGTCTATGGAACAGAATACAAAATGCATTGGGGAGAAATAGTTGCAATTGAAAGGGCTGCGTGTAGACTGTTATAGTGTCTAGGCGGCGGGCGGCGGCTGCGGGCGGCGGGCGGCCGTCGCGGCGCCCAGGGCAGCCCTTTGTTTGTGCTAAAGCGACTTCTCACGGAACGCTTTACGTGGATAATGACTTACAAGCTGCTTTATTTTTGACTCAAAGTACTTGAATATGTTAAGTTGAAAAATGAAAACATAATATATGCAGAAACGAATAACGAAAAAAGATACGTAGATGGGAACTGCTTGTGTTAGTGATAAAATAATAAACTTCCTTAATAATATAAATAAATAAGAACATTAGAATATTACGTTAATTCTAAGGTGGCCGATGTTAGACTAATTTATCATACTTCCTTAGGACTAAGATAAAGAAAAAAGCTTACTAAACTATTTGGGCTGCATCTGCATTTGTGCAGACTGTGCGCAACAAGCATATTAGTACAACTACTAAGTGACCATAAATTTCAAAATAGTTGCAAATGAAAGCGAAATTTGTATATATATAGTTTGTTAATGTTGAAAAAATATATCTCCGATGAAGTACATAACTTCATTAGAAACTCAAAAATCGCATACGATCCTGGATTTAGATTCTAAAGAGAATATTATTCAGCACCAAACAGAGATTAGAACTATTTCGACAACAGACTCGTAAATAAAAGCCGTACCCAAATCGATTCATACGGTTATTAAAATTGTCATGAACGCTGTTCTTAATAGGTGACCTTTGCGGCGCGGTTTCCACAAGAATTTATAAAACAACACTATTAACGATAGTGATTAAATTCACTTTGCCAACCTTGAATTTGATACCCATCTTGGCATTTCAAATTAATTTAGGCTTCGATTTCTTTATGTGCGTTTACACTCCACTTCTAATACGCTTGGATTACGATCAGATATTAGTGAATCCCGTGTACTGACTTCGTTTACTGTTTTGTGAAAGGGTAGCGCTCAGAATAACCTTCTTCTTCTTCTTGAGAGTACTCAATCTTAATAACCTTAACAGTTTTGCTATACATGTTCAAAACCTTGGAAACGTTCTGAAGATGAAAATATTTTAGAAGTTGTCGTTCCTGAGGGCAGGATATTAGTTGATTAAAAAAATGTCTAAACTACAAAATTCATACCAAAAAAGTAACTAAATCGCACTGCAACTAATTCTTGCAAGGGAACCTTTATGATAACTGTGATCTCCTTTTTTCTACTACGGAGAAAACTCATCTTAAGATTCACATTATGAATCCATTTATAAGTTTAACCGTGATACGCGGTCACATACCCACATACAAACCGAAAGAGTAGAAGTTCGCAAGACGATGTGATGTGTTGCAATGGTGGTGTGTGAGCGTTAAATGTTTCTTTATTGTTACTGCACACTATGATTTTCGTATTGTGGAGTAATAGTCGCTTTCAACTTCCAAAAATTATATAAAACTAAAATCTAAACTACTAATTACAATTAGAACATAATATCATTTTCTGGTTGAGCAAATTCGTAAGAGTGAATGAGAGAGTGGTAACGTGAATGTGTACGTTTACTTAAACGGTTTTTCAGACCGTTCTTTAAAAAAGTCTTTATATCTTTTTTATATTCTGCCACAGATTTTATGAAGATTGTAAATGCGCATGTGTTTGTTTGTCTTTCTTTTACGTCGCATCAACCGAAACCGCGAGGCGCAGCTAGTTTATGATTATATTTATTAGATATATTTTTTGTGCTCAGAGAATTGAGATGGATAGTAAGGATAAGGAAGATGATCACTACATAGTCTGGTATATATCCGGGGTTAGTGTGTGTATTGCTGGTATCGACGCTGAGCCGCTCTCGAGAGGCCACTTGGCGCGGTGACGCCGCTCCCGCAGCGTCCTCACCTATTTCTGTAGTTGCGGCTTTGCACACATCCTGCGGGGAGCACTGATGCCCTTAAGTGCCGCTTAGAGTCCTGTTCTTTGCTTACAATTGTACGTTTTAATCGTGCTTGAAAGTAACGTATTACAGGCAATTGCAGTAACATACGAGAAAGAATATTTACTACTATTTATTAACTTGGGTGAGACAATCAACAATAAACAGTACAACAACATATAATAAAAGCTTTAAATTATAAATGGTGTCGAAATAAAAATTAAACTTTGGTCGGTATAAGGTATTCCGTTTAGCGATACGATCCGACTTGTCGTCGTTTTACTTTTACATAAGCTGAAACGTGTGTTATAATGCCTTGAAATATCTGGTTCACTGCATTAAAAAATAGCAGAAAAATTCAAAATGATATGTGTGATGTGATATGTTTTAGGATGTTTACTTAATCGATGTGTGGAAAACACATTGCCAAAATTGATACGATACAAAAACGTTCATGACATCTATGTAAAATTTTCTTAACATCTCTATTAATGAATGCTAATACGGGTAATCATTCTGTTTTGATGTCAAATTATTCTTAAGCAACATGGTAATTTAATAATAATTCTTTTATTATAAAATAGTTTAGTAATATATAATTTTAGTATAGTAATTTAATATTTTTTAGTACAACCAATAAATTTTGGTTAAACGTATTCTTATTTCGGCTGTGTACGCGTGTGTGCGCACACTGTGTATCAACACTCTGGCCCACTGTATAGAAAAATATCATAAATAGAGGAAAGTTTTGTTCGAGTAATTAATAAATTGACAAACGCATTGGAAATTAGTGACCGGATGTAATTCAACTAGCTGCCAGCTAAGATCAGCGCATGGAAATGGGTCATGTGGGTACTCTCTCAGCAGCTCTTAAAAATATATATTATATATTTCATATTAATTTAAGGGCGTAAGGCTCTTAAATAAATCGAGGTGCCTTTTATGACTTTTCTTTTCAATTATTTATTAATGCATCGTGATAGCTTGGTATTTAAATGAGCATTAACAAAAACACAATTTTTTGAAAAAAACTTATTTATAAGATTATCCCAAGATACGATCTGCCTAACAACAGCGCAGTATGTTAATAAAATTCCGAAAACAACATAGGCATACTTTTAAATATCACTTAATAATGAAAAACAGCTAGTGGACTTTCGCGTAGACGATTCCCTGCAGCCTATTCGAGAGTTTAGGGAGCCCATCGCAAATAGTTGACGAGAAGGCATTGTTTGAGAAGCTTTATACCTACGCAGTTCCCCGTGAAACAATAATAATTAACATGCCGAGGCCGGACCCTCGTCTCGGCCGGTGCCCCGCGGCTCGACCGACTCTCATTTGCATACAGATTTGTTGAACTCTTGTACCAATCTAACGTTAATACCGACGAAATCTGTTGTACAATGTCCTTACTTCCTTACTGTAAGCGAAAGCCCGTGGTTACTTTTAACTTCCTGTAGGAAGTAATAATTAATTGGCTTGTAGAATGGGTGCGTTGACTTGACACAAATTCGATTCTATAGGATTAACGAGTCAGCCGAATTTATGTCAGCTTAAGCAGCTTAAATCATTTAAATACGGCGAAAATTGGACGAAATTTCGGCTCGCTAATGCAGTGTCAGGGACCATGGGGCTGTACGATAATATTCGAGCTACTTAGGATTAAATTTAATAACGGTCATTCATTTGCAATACAGTAAGAGACAATAGTTACAATTTTCCTATGAAAGCGGAATGATTAGACTAATGAGTTATTATAAAATGATTAGTCCAAAATATTATATCAGTTAAATGAATGTATCGCCTCAAACAAACTCTACAGCATTAATTATAACTAGTATAGATAACTTTAGTGAGTGTGATTTGAGAATCATAACATATTATCTTTTTCCTCTCTTCCTTTGTTATGTGTACTTTGTTTAAGTGCAATCGTCAAAATAAGCAATAGACACCTATCACGTTTCGCCGATTTATTGTTATTGTTTCAACTTGCAACATGCATCTAGACATGTTTTTGCTGATATAGAGGCATATCCGTTTTCTGTTTGTCATATTGATTCAGTTCAGGTATATTTTAATTGTAATACTTTACTTGTGTTGTACCTATTCTATATGATCTATAGATACGTATATTCGAGTAAAAATACATAGAGTGATCAATCAATTTATTCGATCACTCCTTCCGTCTCTAGAGGCCTGGTGCCTGGAGCTAGTGCTCCAAGTAAGTAGCAAACTTTCAACACCTTCCAACGTAATGTGGGGCTTGCGCTTGCAGGGCCGCAGCAGCGGCGGCGGCGCCATGGAGTGCGGCGTGGCGGCGGCGAGCGCGGCGGGCGCGTTCCCGGCACGCGGCCACCCCCCTCACCCCGCGCACCACGCGCACGCCGCGCACCCCGCGCATCCCGCGCTATCGCCCACCGAGCGCTCGCCCGCTAAAGCGGGATTACATGTCAATTTTAGTGATAAAGGCGAAGTAAGCTTTCAAATTTTTAATTAATAATAGTTACAACGAATACCCCTAAATATCCTCTGTTTGAATCAAAAATAACCTGTCTATTCGCGTTAAATATGTTAAATACCGACTCATGGCAATTTGACGTTCATAGCTTTAAGATTATATACTTCGACGTACCTACGTATTCTCAGGTTAAGGAGCGGCGCGAAAAGTTTCTGACGGCGAAGTACGGCAGCCACCAGATGGCGCTGATCCGCAAGAGGCTCGCCGTGGAGATGTGGCTCTACGACGAATTGCAGAAATTGTACGAGTCGCCGGTTCGTCCTTTACGTTTTTTTTTAATAAAGGGGGCTACTTTAGCTAAAAGAATGTTTTATGATGCTTTAAAATACATGATCCACAGCAGCACAACGACAACAGAAGAATATATAGCATAATATGCGTATTTCTGCGGCTCTGCGTACCGGCCGAGCTGGCCCACTCTGGTTTAAGGTTATTTAACCTATTTAATATTTATTATTTGCGTAGAAGAATAATATGGGCCTTTCTTGGCCCGAAATGAAGTTAAAGTGTCCGTCTGTAATAAGAAAATCTCCGTTTGTTCGTCTGTTTTATACTAATTACACAGGACTCATAAGTTATTACTCTGAACGTCGTATATGATTGGACTACTACCGACTAGATAATGTAATGCTTACTGCTGTTTCTGAACAGAGCGAGACTGCAGCAGGCGCGGGGAGCGCGGCGGGCGGGGGGAGCGCCGACCAGGAGGTAGAAGTGGACATCGACGAGCTGCTGGACATGGACAGCGACGACCAGCGTCGCCGCCATCTCACGGTATTGCATATCTTTTTACTGCGTTTTGTTTCTTATCTTTTACCTCGGCATGTTTATCATTTAATTGCAATTGTACAAACGTGTACGGTACGTACATCGGCATTTCTACCACATGGAATCTACACTCTTCTCAAGCAAGATGTTTTAATATTATTTTTACCATTAATATACATATTGTTATCGTTTCAATACAAAATTTGTAATATAAGTAGAAGATACATGTGCTTCCTTCCTGCCCGTCCTTATAACGCGTTCTGGTAAAATGGGTTTATATCAAAATATCAGAAGTGGTGCAGCAAGTGGAAGCTATTTAATAGACAAAAAAATATTAAATAACAAATGTATTTCATAGGCAACAAAATATATGTTGATTATTTCCTTAAAAACAACACTCAGCCCCACCAATCTCAAACGAACAGCACCGGGCAGGACAACACAAAAATATTTTCGTATCAAAGAAATGACTAAGAGACTTTAGATCTACGACTTCCCATAACGGGCCACGCATTCATCGAAGCGAGTCTATACTGATCGCTATGGCTAGCTACGTAACGGACGTTCATATTTCTGTTGGTGAGTGAACTCACCTCAAAAGCGATAATTCTACATACTTACTTGGCTATTCAAGTATAAATTCAAATTCAAAAATGTAGTTACAAATTATAGATCTTATTACAATATTCTGCGGCTAATACATTCTACCCAAAGTTTTGGTGTGCAAATATTAAATCGAAAATTAAATTAACATTAATGTCCTGCTAGGTACACTACTTAATTCTCTTTTAATGTCATAAATTCTTCAATGTCATAAAATTGTTTCACCATTAACCATTTCGTCAGTCTCTTTTTAGATATGTAGATTTACTGGTAGATCCTTGAAATTATACGGTATTTTAATAGTCATTAATATTACACTATATTTAGTTGTGTTTATTCTACAAGTTGGGAAATATAGCTAATTCTGATATCTTGTTAACATATGAGAGTTTACTTCTCCTTTCTTCTTAAAATATTGTGAATGATATTAAACAAATAAACATACTTCTCTAATGTACATGCAAGTCAATGTAAGGATACGTAATTTACTAAACTGTGGTCTGCAACTGTCCCTTTGGTGCAATCGGCACAGAGCTCGGATACATAAACATCGCCAAAAATACTTTCTGTAGATCGCAAGTCTGTCTCGAAAGAATAATTCCATATGATAGTACAGATGAGACGTATGCATGGTAAGCATTAATTGCAGCATTCATAGATACAGTATCTCAGTATAGGCCTCAGCATTAAAATAAATATGTCATCGTAACATGCGTGGATGCAAAACGTCCATTGCTCCCTCTTGAAGGTCGACTGATATTAATTTGATGAACTGATCTAACGCACACAAGGTTTTCCTTCCGCTTCCGTTCTTGCGAGTCTCGTTTACAACAATATTGACATTCCTGTTCCATTTGTATACTTAGGGTCTTAATCTTGATTACTTAAAATCTTTAAAACCTTGTTACAGGTGCTCCTAGCTGATGCCAAGAAACCTCAAAAGGATGTATATGTAAGTATTGAACTTCTTTTTCTTTTTCTAAGCAAGTAGCTAATGTGAATAAGAAAACATTGTTAATTATGGGTCCAATTCTAAAATATAAAGTACTAGCTGCGCCCCGCGGTTTTACCCGCGTATGTCCGTATCCCGTAGGAATATCGGGATAAAAAGTTGCCTATATTTTATTCCAGTTCTCCAGCTTTGTACGTACCAAATTTAATTGCAATCGATTCAGTAGTTTTTGCGTGAAAGAGCAACAAACACACACACATCCTTACAAACTTTCGCATTTATAATATTAGTAGGAAGGATAGGATTAGTAGGAGTTACACATCACTAAATAATTACTACGTGAGCAGGTTTAGTCTAGTTTGCTTTCTTATAGTTTCTGGGTAAAGTTGGTCATATGCTATTGTATGCTTATACAACTGTATTCACCAGATTAAAAAAAAATATTATACTGTCACGTGTAGAATAATGACGACCGTCCGTTCCTCTAAATATGGCTTTAGAATTAATGGGCGAATGGCGTGAGCTAATATTTTAATAAATCCAAATTTCATCAACTTAATGAAAGTTTGTGTCGAAATAAATATGAGTTCGTTGTTTCAGAAATTTATCAACGATCTATTAGAAAAGGCGAAGACGCTGTAAGTACGTGATAATGGAACCAAATCTCAAGAAGGCGCGGCGAGGCGCGGCGCGAGTAGTTTAATTCAAGTTACGGATCTCACACGCGAAGCATCGCGGGCCTGGCCCCGAGCGGGCGCGCGGCGCTGCTCCGCGGGTGGCCCGGCCGGCGGCGCCCCTGCTCCGGTGCTGTGCCACTCTACGCACAGGGGCTACTGCCACTGTACAAATTGTTATTGTTTGGAATCAAAAGAAAAATTGCTTTTTTGAAAAAAGAAATAGAATCAACTGCAAATATTGAACTCTATAGTAGAAAAAAAATATGAATAAGCCAGTGGCAGGGAAGTACGTTGACCGTGAAAGATAGATAACCACGGCTTTTGGTTGCGATCCCAAGTAGTCTTGGAGTCGCAGTCTAGATAAAGTTAATGTAACCTATTTGTACTAACGGTTATATAGTGTAAGCGTTTTATATTTTTCAAGTAATACAGTTCAGTTTCAATATTCAGAGTCCACTCCCAACGCACGGGGACTAACAGTGCACTGAACATATCAGTTGTTACAGACGACTTTAACAAATGTTTGTTAATTAACAAACAATTAGGCCACACGACTTTCGACTCGAGATGTTTTTCATAGTATTCTTATCAAAATAGTTTCTAATTTTATTGCTTTTATACAACAACACAATAATGAGATCATACAGAAATTCATCAAATTAGATTAAATCAAAGTTTATTATCACCTTATATTCTGTAGCATTTTTTATTTTGAAAGTGTGGGTATGCCACTTAGTAAAATAATAGGCTGCTATTTCTATGTCAGCTACGTACCAAAACTGCGCTTTCAATTGACTTCAAAAAAAGGAGGTTTGCAATTCAACAACGTTTTTTTTCATTGGTGTTTGTTACCTCATAACTTTTTATTGGATGAACCGATTTTTATAAATTGTTTTTTATTTGAAAGCTTCTTCCTTCCAGGTGGTTCCATTTAAATTTGGTCTAATTCTGAATCTTGAAGGCAGTTTAGTTCTTGTTAAAAAGAATAATTCTATCAATATTAAATAATCTGTCAATGAATTTAGAATAAGTAGGCAGTTTCTAACTAAAAATTGGGGTAAAAAGACAGTCGTGAAAAGAGAAGATGAGCTAGGGATAGCCCGTGGATAGCCACGCAATTATTACATTACAATGCAGTAAATAGGCATGGAGTTAAACGAGATTACCCAGTGCAACAGCACGGGACATTGGACAGTTCACCATGAATCAGTCGTTAGTGAATTATTAGTTAGTAAATCTAATTACAATAAAATTTAATCTCAATCAAAATCAATCAAACAATCTCAATAAAAAATGTTTATGTATGTAACTGCTAAAAGTCGTGTTTCTATCCACCTTTTCTCGTTGCCATTAACCCCACATCCGTGGTCTATTCACCGCCTTCGTCGTTAATTTTTGAGCCTGAAGTAGTATCAATTTTATTTAGCTAATGTGCAGTTATGGTTAATATTTTATCGTCTTTTTTGTAGTAATTTGACAAGTTGACGCTTTTATGTGGATGGCCGGAATTTAGGAAACTATTGCTGTGTATAAAATTTATTAGCTAATATAGAAATAGTATTTTCTTGTGTTTGATATTACGCAAGTATTATACATTTAGAAATTAAAAACTTTTTAACGGATTTAAAACGCGATTTATTCATATATATTATTAACCCGACGTTTCGAACACTTTACAGCAAGCGTGGTGGTCACGGGGAGACTAATATAGAAATGCTGCAATTAAATAAGCAATTCAGCAATTACCTAATTTTGGGATTTCTTTCTGTCCTCCCAGAAATGGCTATTCACCATGATTTACATAGAAATTCCTATCATTTATACGATAACTCATCAAGTCCCTAGAAGGTATATTATAAGTAAACAACGTTGCCACAAACGAAAACACCGGAACTGAATTTGTTTACTTTGCGTAATTATGTGTACGTTGCACTATTGCTGTAGCATTTAATTAATAAAAATATACAATAATTAATATTTATTAATATGAATATTATGATAAATGCAGAGAGCGCTGGGTGGCGCGGGCGTTTGGGTTGCTTGAATATTTGATGAGCCGAGCTGAGCGCGCGGCAAAGTGCATTGTTTTGGTGTATCGTGTAGTTTGCGTATTAGGACCTAGCCTGAAAGAAACTGTCAAGTGATGATGAAATTTTTGTAATAAATCCATTTAATACGTTGTATGGCTTTTTTTTTCTTCCATATCTTACCTATATCCTTAAACACATGAGCGAGGTTATCGTCGCCTCATCTCGGTCAGTGTCAATGTTAAATTATGACCAAATCATCTCATCGCAAAAGTACAAAAATTCCAGGGCATCACTCCAGACACATCCATGACCTTCTCCACAGCCCCGCGGATTGTAATAAAGCTTGCTTTGACCTGGTCCCAGTTACCAAGTCCATAGCCGTCACCAACCTCACGTCACAAATTAAAATATCATCCGCACCACCACGATGCATGGCGCACTACTACTGTGCGCTTTTCTCGGCATTTTTTGCCAAGAACAACCGTCCTGTGGAATGATCTCCATCATCATCCATCTTCGGTGTTCCCAGGCACATTCGATGGGGATACCTTCAAGAAAAGGGCATATCATTGTCTCAAAGGCCGGTAACACATTCGCGATGCACACTCGTTTGCCTGCTAGGCGATAAAAAAAAAATATAATGATGTACAATGTATACGTATACAGTAACAGCGATTTAATAAGGCAGTGGTGGCTCAGTGGTGAGAACCTCGGACTTCAAAATTGATAAGTCGGGGTTGGAGACCGGGCGACCGTACAGGAAATAAATAGATTTTTCAATTTATCTGCACGTGAGGATTACATCACCACTGCGGTGAAGGAAAACATCGTGGAAACCAGCATGTCCAAGAATCAAAAGTTCGACGATATATGACATCTGCCAACCCGCACTTGGCCAGCGTGGTGGATTATGGTCTGAGCCCCCTCATAGGAGGCCTGTGACCCAGCATTGGGAAAATATATGGGCTGATGATGATGATGATGAACACCGATTTACACATAAGAATGGGGCACAGGCTTGTTATGAATCGTGAAAAAGAAATAAAATTAAAAATGAAAATGCTATCGAGGGTTCCCTACAAACTTCACTTTTGTCGATATCAGAATTTGTACAATTTTATTTGTTGAAATAAAAATAAAACGATCAGTTAGAGCGCCAAAAATGCCTGTCGGGACGTTGGTCACAGCTCGGGACCGCACTTGTCATTCTCTGTCGGGACAATCGGGACAAATACTGATGATCGACTTTTCACTTCCTTCCAATTTCACTGCTGATCCAGAAACTTTTTTCATCCGGCGATGCGGCTATGACACGCTCAGCGTGTCTCCCGCACCGGCGGCAATCTTGCCGTACCGCTTTTGTCGCTGGTGCGGGAGCCCACGCTGCGCGTGTGCATAGAGTCGAGCCAGCTGTGCGGGCGGACACACCGTGTGTGTTCTACAATTTTTTTTTTTTAATTATTCTATTTCTGATATCGCGATTTATTTTTAAAGAAATTACAGTAGTCTTTATTTTTCTGCACACATATTTGTATTTTTTTCAAAATGCTTTATATATTTTAATGAACAATGAGCTGAAAAGGTACTAATAACGACCTCTCCTTAAACTTTTTAGAGTATTATACATTTAGAAATTAAAAACTGTTTAACGGATTTTAAACGCGATTTATTCATTATATTATTAGCCCGACTCTTCGAACACTTTACGTCGGTTTAATAATTTAATGAAATGATTCGCGTTCAAAATCCGTTAAAAAGTTTGAATTTCTAAATGTATAATACTCGTGTAAAATAAAACACAAGAAAATACTAGGATTTGATTTGTTAACACTCGTACATAAAGATATTCTTCCTTATAGAATATAGATTAGCAATAAAAGTTTCATGCTGAACGCGCTTCAGATATTCTGCTTCGGAGTGTTAATATAACAGCGTAACAATTTATCGTCAACCAATGATATTAGAGAGGTTATTTTGTACATAAAACGTTGTCCAACGTAAATTTATGTTTTCATTTTTTATTATTTGTACAAAATATTTTCTTTTTCGTTTTATTAAAATTACATCCTAACTATCTAAACAATGAAAATAATAAAAATGGCAGAAATCATAAAAAATATATTTTATAATAAAAATGTGTTGCCCGCACGCACTGGCGGCTTAGAAAATAAAACACGCACAGCGTGTTTAACGCACAGTAGACGCGATTTATCGCGGATGCCGGCTTCCACACGCTAGGCGTGTAAAGCCGCATCCTTGGTTCCAAGCATTTTTACACACCTGGTGTGTTTCAGCAGCCAACGTGTTAAATAATTGATCAATGAAACGTATGTGAGTAAGAGAAAACGAAAATTTGCTATCTAGGTATATTAAAATGAAAATATTTTATGTTTTTTGGCAATAGGCAATCGGCTCTGAAACAATTATCTTCTTATATATAAAATCCTCGTCTCACACTTTTAGGTACCATACTCCTCCGAAAGGGCCGATTCTCATTAAATTTTACGTACATATCGGTAGGTCTGAGAGTCCCTAAATGATACGAGTAAGGCAAAAGAGCGTTTGCCAGATCAGCTGATTATTTATATTTTATCACAAGCTGGTGCCCGCGACTTCGTTTGCGTGAACTTGGTAAATGAATAAACTTTGGCTTTAAAAAAAGTTTTAAAGGAATAGACAACACTTTTCTTCTGAAATCAATTAAAATCTCGATCATTATGTCAATAGAATATGCCCGTCAGACGAACAATATTTGCTAAGACTTCATCCCTATACATGTTATATATAGCGTAGCTGGGCTCTCCGAGTTGCACATTAAGTGATCTTCAAATTAATTCTCTCAGCAGAAATGCTCATCACGTGTAACATATTTCGTTACGGCACAATTTTTTTCTCGTATAGTTTAGGTGGTCTGTTGCGGCTCTGCAATAGGTGTTCGTTTCCAAAATAAATAATAGTTCGTAATTATCCTTGAGGAACATAATATCTACGTAGTTTCATTTAAACGTGATATTTTCCTTGAACAGTATTATCGCAAAAATGTATGTATTTCATTATATCATTTTTCTCGGGGTATTTTTATCTTTCTACTTTTGAAAGAAATTCCGTATCAGTCAATTAGTTTTTGGATTGACTACATTATTCTTAATATGTATACCGTAAATTAACATAGAACACATAGAACGAAAATGATGCCAAAACATCTAAGTAAAACAATAAATACAAAAGGTTCATTTATTAAAAACATAAATTATTACAAATAACTTAGACGATATAATTGACACTTTGTTTAATTACTAATGAACTAGGAGTAAGACTATTTTGGTGAGAAAATCAAATCACAGTTTGACGACTCTGAAATGTAAATCACAATGTCCATCCTCCCCTCCTCACAAGGACCATCGCGCCAATCGCCGATTACACAGACTCCGAACTACTGTGTCCTATTGTGAAGTTATAAACGAATGTTGTATGTAATTTGATTTTGGAAAAGGACATTTATTTTCAATTTACTATATTTATTATTATTCAAGTGTTAAAAATTAACTAATACCTCATACGTCTCAAAATATTTAAACTGCCACTGATGACGATTGCCAACGATGGACATACATTAGAATCATTAAGATCATCACGGTCCATTAAGAAGAGATTTATCGATATAGAGGACCTTCAGCCTTAGTTTAGACTATGCAGTAACGGATTCACAAATATACAAATTTTTAAGTGATTAATTTTAAATAATAAGAATATACATTTTCATCCAACAGAATTCAGTTATATGAGTTTAGCTAAGGGATTCCATTCCTTATATTGTAACATGTAGGTACTGTAGTAGTAGGTGTTTTTTTTTTCTTTCTTTACTGGTCTCTCGTTTTTATTGTAGTCGTATAGAAGATTTAAACAGTTGCTTATTATAAATTTCACCAAAAATGTCTTTTCGAATCATACAACGAATACAACAACAAACGCAATGCAAAAATATTCTTATCATACAGAGTATAAAAATATCAGTCTTAGTAGGAAATATCATTTCAACGGGTAACCATAACAACAGCTCAACGGTTCAAAGATCGCTTTAAAAGCGAAAATATCGTTTACTCAACGACTACGCACCATTATAATGTGCTTAAATAGCGGGTTTCCTAGTAGGTTCATGTGCCGAGTCGCCTACTCGGCGTCGGCGTCGGTGTCCATGGGCTGCGACAGGTCGGCGGGCGGCGCGAGCAAGTCTGCGGGGTCGGCGGGGTCAGAGGGGGCGTAGGGCGCGGGGGCGCCGGGCGAGGGCGCCGCCAGCGGGCGCAGCGCGTCGCGCAGCTCGAGGTAGCGCCGCTTGAAGGCGAGCCCGCAGCCGCGCGAGCGCCGGAACTCCAGCATCACGTGCTCGCCGTCGGCGCCGGCGCCCGCCGCGCGCACGCGCACCGCCCACGCGCGCATCTTCACCGACCCGCATTCGATCGCCAGCTGACGATTTCGATTTGCATTACATAAATGTTTTTTGAAATCTTTGTATGACAATCCATGTACAGAAGGGACCGTCTCGCCGAAACTAAGTAAAGTTTAATCGATAGTGATCTCTTTTCTTTAACCCAGACTAAAAGCTGCCGAGTTTCCTGCCAGATCTCAGCACAAGCTGCTTTTTGAAACGGTGGTAAATGGCAAAACTATGTTTTTATTATTCAAAAATGATAAAAGAAAAAAGATGAGAAGGAGTCTAAGTGTATTAATAAATGTTCGAATTTGAGTTTGCATTTAAAGCTGAAGCGATTATATTTATTTGTTTATGGTACTGGACAAATTAAAAAAATCTTTCAGCATTGATTTTGTACATGATCCAACTGAGTGATTAAAGCGATACATATACGGTCTTATTCATAAATATAGCCCTTTCTTTTATTTCTCTCGTAAATCCTTTTTTAAGACCTTTCCAATTTGAAGACGGCAATCCATTTGTAAAGGCAATCGACCTTTACGTCTTTCGAAAGGTTCACGGGCGGTGGTAGACACACCAGCTCCAATGACGACGGTGATATAAAAAAAGAAAAAAAAAAAAAATTTTGACATTCGACTAAACTGTAAGTGTGCTATATTTTTTATGAATAAGACCGTTTGTATATACGTCATAACGGCTAGTCTAGAGGGAGCGTATTTAAAGCGAGGCCGGCACTTACGATTCTGGGGTGCAGGTACCGCCAGAGGTAGCCGCGCGCGTCCAGCAGGCCGGTGAGCGCGCGCAGCGCGGCGGGCTCGGCGGCGCGCACGAACACGCGCGTCATGCGGCGCACGAGGCGCTGCAGCGGCGCCGGCCCGCGCTCCGGCGAGCCCAGCAGCAGCTCGTCGCCGCGCGCCGGCTGCGAGTAGCTCAGCAGCTCGTCCATGTCGCGCGCGCTCAGCGGCGGCTCCGCGCCCCCCGCCTCCCCCGTCGCCGGCTGCGAGCTCCACGCGCGCGCGCCCTCCGCCGAGTCTGTCGCACACGACACAACACACTACACTTTGTGATCCAAACCCATGAAAAATTACAGCAAAATTAAAAAGAAATAATGTTGAAGAGTTATTTTCTGTGAAAGTTTTAGATGAAATGCAATCAACAGTTTGGTGGTTAAAGGAAAGAAGACAGTGACAAACAACAGAAGCATAGAAGCTTCATTTGGTTGACACTCGTTTAATGTGTGTGTAATACTGCATGTAATACCGTGCGATCCAATATTAGTTAGGACTTTCAATTTAATATTACAAAAGTATTAATTATTATATTGAAATAACCACAAACAAAATTAAAACCTATAACTTGAAATCATTTTTACACATGCACTTGTACAAGAACTTGAAATTTCTGATTAATTATAATGTATTTGATTTTTATGGAAGCTTTTTTTTTCAGTAGCAAAATTAATTATAATTTAATTTTTGTAGTCGGCTGTTATTTAGTAAGATCTTATTGAAATTATTTCGTTGTAACATAACATGATTCCATCTAACTAACATTTTTAATTTACTTTTAAAGCTTCAACAGGTCTTTTAAAATTTAATGATGGGGATCTGTTAATAATAGATAGTTGGGTCGTTTCAATACTGTTCAATTGCCTTTATAATACAATGAAAATAATATCTGGAATATTATTTTCATTATATGTCAATATTATGTTTATGTTCATGTTTACACCACATTACAATTTCTTGTCCATTTAAGTAAAAAGAAATTCTTCAAATCTGCAACCGATGATATGGGCCAGCGCGATGCTTTGGTAATCTAGCTTTATGAGCAAGTCACGTCATGGAGCTAAATCGCCAAAGAACCGAACCGAGCCTCGTTCTCGAAGGCTATCGGCGCGATGCGATGCGAAGCGAAGGCGAGGCGGGCGGCGCCGGGCTGAGGCACCAGGCGTCTCTGAGACCGGCGCCACTCAGAGTCACCTAGTACCTGACCCGAATACACCGCATCCCTGAACGCCACATCCGATACCAACAATCTTCAAGGGTTCTGGTTCGCGTCCCATCGCAAGTCCTCTTCTCTTTCTTATGACCTCTTTTATAAATTTAATCTATAAACAAAAAATATGTGAGGGGGAGCAGGCGGAGGGAGGTGCGGGGTGGTCGGGGAAGGGCTCGCACCTGTCCGGTCACCGTCGTCGCTCAGCCAGCGGTGCGTGAGCAGCGCGTCGAGCGCGGGGCGGCGCGCGGGGTCGGGGCGCAGCGCGCGCCGCAGCAGGCCGAGCGCGCCGCCCGCGCCGCCCGCCAGCCGGCGCCACGCGCCGCTCGGCGGCTGCGCGCTCTCGCCCTCCGCCCACGCCTTCCACGCGCAGTACCGCGCGTCCTCCTCGCTGGCGCGCTCCCACGGTAGTTCTGGAAACGCTCGCCCGATGAGAACGCCGTATTCATGGTCGACGCTCGTTTGCGACAGTGTCGAATCGATCCCGCGGGCTCGCCGTCGACCGACTGTCGCTAAACTGATGTTTACCGCGACTCGGACGCTAAGGGTGCGAGCTATTTTCGAGTGATTTTCTCGTGTGAGAGACGACTATGGTGCGATGACTAAGACGAGAGCAATAGATGGACTCAAAATCGACCATTAACATCCGACGAGATTGCTTGTTGCTTGTTGCGGGTTGCGGATTGCGAGTTGCGAGTTGCAGGTTGCAGGTTGCAGTTTGCGGGTAGCGGGGCGCGGCCGGCGGGCAGAGGGGCAGCGCCTCGTAACTTCGGTACCATAACTTTAGGGAGCGACAACGCCTACAGCTAGGATACCAAAGAGACGAGAGGCGGCCCGCGCAGCATGCTGCACGAACGACACGTGTTGTAGCCATATTTATTTCGTTTCGATCAAAAGATGCTTTTATAAGGTCAGGTTCTCAATGGCCCGAACGAGATTTCCGACGACGCTCTCCATGTGTGTTGTTTAAACCGATTCATATTTTTAAGTTTTCTTATGATCACAATTTTTCAACAGATAAAAAAAAGCTGACGAGCTAATTGAGAACTTTACCTCGATAAAAATTGAGCAAAACCATCACACATATTCATTTCAGTTACAGATCAAGCTCATGAAGTGAAATTGTCATGACATGCAATATATCAAACAACAAATGGTTTTGTTATTCAAGTGACAACTGACAGGCTATAAAATCACTACAAGTACATGCATTATATATGTATTATAGTTTTAATTGATAATTTTTGGAACACGACCATAAAAAATGCAACTAATTCATACACTGTGCTGACTGCACAATCATTAGTCGTGAATGTTTTTTAAATAATAATTCAAAGTGCTATATCCCAATTATAAAGAGCTCAAAGCTCTCATTTTCAACGACAAAATTCCTCGAACCAAAATGAGTAGTGTATTTGAATTGATACTGCTGTTTATTATAAACAATAAATTTTAATAAAAAAATGAACCGCCTTCAAATTGTTAGACCGACACGAAATTGAGAAGACCGTACCACATGGCAGGCTCCTGCTTTCAACTAAAAAAAAATCATAAAAATTAATACATCTAGCAAATAATTATGAAGCAACTACCACAAAAATCCTATTGATAACTTATTGATATCCTATTAACCTTTTCTTAAGGTTGAAAAGAAAATATATGTTACTAATACTGAGTCATTGTACATTGTAGCTATAAAAGGTGATTTTGAAGTACTATAAAAGCGTGAATCAAAATTGAATTTTTATACTGAACATATTTTTTGTGAATCTCGCATTTTGTAAACGATACGAAATTTAAGAATTATTGTTAAAATGATTGCAACAAAAACATTACATAAATTCAATTCCGTTAGTGGAACACTTCATATCTACAAAAACATTATTATGAGGAAATGTTTGTTTGCAACGGATTTGTCAACATAAAATGATCTGTAGAAAATTTGTGATCCGTAACATACCGCTTACAATGTAACGCCGGATTTTTCGGTAGATTATAATGTATTGATTTGAAACAGTTGAAATGTGGAATGGGCATTAACGGACGACGGGTTAGATCAGGTTTGCTAATTAAAATGAAAAACTACTAAAAGCGCGCTTCCGTTGGCTGGTAGCCTAGCGGACGATCGGGGAAAGCGAGTTACGGCATAATACGTATCTGCGACGTACTCACAGTCACAGATAAAATGATGCGTGAAATTGCAAGCAAACGTTACGGTTGACAATTTTTCGAAAATTTGCAATCTCACGAGTTAGATTATAATATAACTTAGTTAATACAATTTTACGACGACAGATAAATTCAAAAACAACTTAACCTTAGCGACACAATCTACATATTTTTATCATCCTTCCTTCCTTGAGAAATACAAATCTTTTGGTTTGTATATTTAAACGTACTGTATAATTGGTATAAGCTCAGTAAAGGAAATCAATCATAATACAAATGTAGCTTCTCCTGTCTAGAGAAGATAGAAATCTTAAATCCATATGTATATGTATAATATAATGCGTGCTGAAGTGCGGTGTGTGCATGTGTGCGTGTGCGTGTGCGTGCGCGTGTGCGCGTGTGCGCGTGCTCGTACCTCCGACGAGCATGGCGAGCAGCACGAGCGCGGCGGCCCACAGGTCGGCGGGCGGGGCGCGGTAGGGCCGCCGCTGCGCCGCCAGCACCTCGGGCGCGGCGTACGGCACCGTGCCGCACACGCGCGACAGCAGCCGCTCGCGGGACCCGTGCCTGCGGACACGCGCTGCGTTACTGCCGGCTGCGGCTCGGACGGGGCGAGGGGCGGGGGGCGGTCGCTCACCGGAACATCGTGGCCATGCCGAAGTCGGAGATC
>NC_052120.1:41398-66159 GCF_012273895.1 Zerene cesonia
TCGTTGTGGTCGAGCAGCAGGTTCTCGGGCTTGATGTCACGGTGCGCCACGCCGCGCGCGTGCAGGTAGCGCAGGCCGGCCGCCAGCTGCCGCCAGTAGCGCCGCGCGCAGCTCGCCGGCATGCCCGCGTCCGGCTCTGCACACCACACTGCCTCCTCAGCATGCCGCTCGCCACGCTCTTACGTCGTGCCCTTCGCCGCCCGGCCGTATCGCCGAAGGCCAATTCTGACTAGCTTCGAATCATACCATTGACTCGGCACGTACTATGATTCGACGTTTCGTCGAAACGTATATGCATACGTACCGTATCGTTGTCTATAACAAGTGTGAAGTAAAAATTTTTTATGCTCCGATAAGGTGAACTTTCATCTCGTATATATATATCGGCCGGCTCTCTTAAAGCAAATCAAATTCCTCATCTCGACCGAAACGACTTCAATAACTTATAAGTGTGATAATGAAGCGACACCAGCGCGACGCGCTGTCTTCCCGTGGTTTCAGCTATAAATTCGAAGCGGGGTGTAAGACTTTTCCTTTTGAGAATCTATCGACTCCTCAGTAAGTTTGGTGCATCCGAGTAGAGTAAAGCGAAATGTCACACCGATGCGATCAAAGAGCTCGCCGCCCTGCGCGTACTCGAGGAAGAGATATTGTACGCCGCCGTGGTGGCGCTCGCCCAGGCAGCGCAGCACGTTGGGGTGCCGCAGCGCGCGGTGCAGCGCCGCCTCGCGCGCGCCCGCGCCGCCCGCCGCCTCGCGCACCGCCTTCAGCGCCACGCTCGCGCCCGACCGCGCGTGCATCAGCAACCGGACTCTGAGGCGACATCCCTCCACTTTACATACTAGTTTATACGCACGTGTTACATTGAAAAATAAATCTTATCCACTTATATTATCCGTACATTAATAAAAATACACATAAATGTTCATAATATATTTTCCAAATAGCTGTTACCCGCGACTATTCGCTTGGTTATGAAGATACTAGCTGCGCCCCGCGGTTTCACCCGCGTAAGTCCGTATTCCGTAGGAATATCGGGATAAAAAGTTGCCTTTATGTTATTCCAGTTCTCAAGCTGTCTACGTAACAAACTTCATTGCAACCGGTTCAGTAGTTTTTGCGTGAAAGAGCAACAAACACCTACACACCCTTACAAACTTTCGCATTTATAATATTGGTATGAAGTAGGATAGTAGGATTAGTAGAATGAGTACTATGAACGTCATGGGTTAATAAACGCTGCAATAATAAATTTTTGTATGAGAGGTTTTAAAAGTTCAGATTTACAGAAAACGATGACGAATCTAGAAATTTAAGACTTTTTAACGGAATTTAAACGGGATTTATCCACTATATTATTAACTCGACGTTTCGAACACTACAGCGAGCGTGGTCACGGGGAGACAAGTCGTGTAAAAGCCGTTAAAAAATCTTTCATTTCTAAATGTATAGTACTCGCGTAAAATCTAACACAAGAAAATACGATATTGAATCTATTAAAATAATATATATCCTTTTTTGGCGCACGCAACCACACGTAATTTATATTAATTAATTAATTTATTTTTTCATTCTCTTATTAAGTTTTTTTTTTTTCATTTCATTTATTTTTATTTTTATGTATTGTTACTATTTGTGTGTTTGTGTGTGTTAAAATAAATTGTTCTTTCTTTCTTTCATATGAAACTGAAAAGTTTTTTTGTTGACTGGACCGATTACGAACTTTTCACCGTTAGTTATGACGTACACGCTTGCCAAGTGCTATAGGCTACATATTATGTGTTTCCAGTATAATGATATAGAAATACAAATTCTTCTTCTTCTCTTTGTTAATGGCTTCACCCAACGGAGGGAGAAATATTAAGTTAACCACTTAATACAAATGATTAATGCAGTAACTTGAAACAATGACATACGTAGCGGAATACTTATAAACTAAACACCTAAATCGTATCGTATCGTATCGTAACATCAGTTCCTACCCTGTCACAACTTCACATGTTTCAGTCACAAAAAACCACAAAATTAATACCACAAGGCTTTGTCAGCGCAGTCAAAGAAAAAGATAAACAGGCCCGTGATTTTCCAGAGTTGGTTAACCATTTGACATGATTCTTTTTGTATTTGATAGAAATTTTTGTCGTTAGGTCCCATTTTAGGATATGGAGTTACCTCCCTCTCGGGGACGTCGGTGAAATTTTTGAATAAAAAGTAATTATATACGGTTTTATTGAATCCGCTGCCATTACACCTCGTTGTTTCATAAATCCTATCCCGCGATCTGTGCAAAATAACGAAAAGTGATGCTGAACAAAAATGTATGCTATAAATTATCAGTTAGAGTCTACGTATGCGCGTATAAACTACAAAGACGGTGTCAGATAGAATTATATAATTTTTATAGAAGTCAAAGAATGAAATGCAAATAGGGGCATACGCCATTTTATGCACGGCGCTAATGCCGAAAATACGTGTTTGTGTAAAAACGCGTAGTCTGGCCGCGCGCGCCACTGACCGCGCGAGGTGGATAAACTTTCAAGGATGCTCTCCGCGCCACTAACACTTTTTGTGCGTTGCAGCACCTACATCCGCTTTCAGAGTGCGCCTACTGCCTAGTGCGGAGTGCCCGCTAGCTGCTGCCGCCGCCCGCTCGACCGCCAGCGTCGCGGACGGCCACCCGCTTACGTAACAGAGCGCAGGACAATTCTAACGTTTTCAACACTGAGTACTTAGCTTGATTACAAATATTGCAATCAGCAACGGACACAATGACATGATCAAGATATTTACAGCCAAGTCAATCTAAGAAAGTGTATGTTTATATGCATCAAAATATAAACATGTAAGTTTTAAGAAGACAAAAAAGAAGAGATAAGACAAATGATGCAACAAATAAATCTTAAATCCACAGAGGATACATTAAGAAACAGAGATTGAATTTTACAGTTACACCTTTACTTTTGACTAGTATAAGTTTATTGCAAGCCTTTTATGCATACATGTATAAATACTTATTTACTTTTTGATATATATGTAAGACAAATAAAATTTGTACTATAATTTATGATTGGAATACATTTAAATATTACTTTATAATTAAAGATTTGGATTTTAACACAAATTTTATGCGTTTTATTATATTCATTCTTTTTTAATGATTTGATACGAAAAAATTCTTTATCCTGTCATCTTGCAAAATGTGATTTAAAATTAAAAAATACAATCCAAATATAAAATATGAGTGAAGCTTGTCTCTTGCTGTAAACAATACCTCTCTTCTCTTTTTTCCCATATATCTCATTATAGGTAATTTAAAATAAATTTATCAGATTAGGCACAACAAATAATCGATTTCTTGTTATATTTTTAGGAACTGGTAAATTAGTTTGCACAAAATAAAAATACAATACATGTAAGGATATTATTTTCTTTTCATGTAATAGTTTACCTATAATATTTATTTGTAACCAAATAATTTTAGTCCAAATAAATCATTCATACACTAACAGCATGAATAAACAATATGCATGAACCAAGTCAAAATTTACATATAATTTTCTATTTAAAAAAAAAAAAAAAGTAAATAATACTGTTTACATCATATCTTTATGTATACACCTTTGTTCAATTAATAATGTATACTATTATTTTCTTATTAAAAGCATTGATTCAAAACTAAATTGTTGTATAAATAAACTTACTCTCCATAAGCCCCTTCACCCAGCACCTGGGTGACGACCCACCCCTCCACGAATTCGCCGCCTGAAGACATGGCTCCTCGGTCCTGCAACACCTGCTAGCTTTAGCATGGAATTTTGGATCCTAGCTATGTTGGCGAACCGGCTTACGGCTCCGAGAAGACCACGCCGTGTCCCGCCACAGTGGTCAGAAATTTCTGTATATAGCCATATAACACCAAAAATATGAACAGATTATAAGTGGTTAATAGCTCTGCTATAATATCTGCCGATTGCAGTATCAGTATTACACGTAAATCACTTGAAATTAGTACTAAATGGCGGAAGGCACGTGGAGTTTAGCGAACAAAGCCTTTGCCGAACTTCGACGTCGCCCCGTCGCCTACCTCGCCCGATAACGGTAATCATTATTTCTATATTACACGATATTAATCAAGTATTATGCTTTCTGCAACAACACCGCTAAACATTTGATAATTAATTATTAATCAAATACTAACCTTAGCCGTTCCTACACCATTTTGCCATTTTTCTTTTCCTTCTTTCTACAAATCGTTCACCAATCGGCAACCAACCCGACCGCGCCGTCGAGCTCAATCGGCTTTTTTTTTGCACGAAAGATCAATGGCTAGTCACGTTCGGAAATGTGAACGCAGATATAAAAAGTAATATGATTTACTTTGAAATAATACTTTAGAATTCTACCATTAAATTATGAGTATTTTTCTACAAATAATGTAAGTTAATTTATTAGTCATGGACTCAAATTTGTTAATGTCTGATGAATTACCTCGGTAGGTACCATACTTGGTACGATCAAAATGTTAAAGAACTTATTTTATTTATGTACGTACCTAACACAAAATACTTAAAATAAATCTAAGTCTTTAATGTAATTAATATTTAAGATTTGATTTCATTGGTAAATATTTTGCTTATCCTTACAGTACAAATATATTATCTGCATTCGATGTGTTGTATTGCGTCATGGTGTCATTTGATTTTTGAATGTGACATTAGAAAAATACCTAATTTGCTTAGTGCCTAACGTCATTCCTTCTGTAATTGGAAATATAAAATATTTATTTTTTACCTTACATAGGTTCAAATAAGTAATTAATTAATAGGGAAAATATGGTTTGTGTTACAAATTTATTTTATACTGCAAACAGTTAATATTTTCAAGCTACTTATGTATTTATCTGATATGTAATATTTTTTCCAGGCTGGATATTCCGAGGATCAGTTGGCAGGTGAGTCATTATTGATGATGCCAGTTATGGAAAAATTATTCCATATCTATTAGTGTATTCAAATTCAAAGCAAAACTGACGTCTACGAATTAAATATGATAAAATGACGATATAATTTGCATAATTTTGTTAGCATTAACTTGTAAATGTAATTGCCGATAAATAAGTGAAACGTGTCGTTGGCTCGTCGATCGCCCTATGACTCACGTCAATCAACAGTCTTGATCTCCGAAAGCGTCGCCTTTTGCAAGCGCCCTACATTCCGTATAAGGTTTGTATTTTAAACACTCATGTCGGAGGCCGTGTGCAGCTCGCTGCGCTCATTGCGCTCATTGCGTCGTCAAGTTTTCGCTGGGTAACATGTTTATGTACGAACCGCCCACCAAGCTCAAACTAACATCTGTTGAAGGTTTGTTGTGTCATATGTATGTCTTTTCATAATTAACACATCCCTGGTAATAAAGTGCCATTAACAATTGATTTGCAGAGTTTCAAGAAGCCTTTCAGCTTTTTGATTCACGTGGAGATGGCAAGATTCATGTGGCCCAAATTGGAGACGCTCTAAGAGCCCTTGGACAGAACCCCACTGAATCAGATGTCAAGAAATGTACTCTGCACTTGAAACCTGATGAGAGAATTTCTTTTGAAGTCTTTCTGCCTATTTACCAGGTATTTACATTCTAATTTTACTATGTATTGGATATTCTAATTAACGCTGTCACTGTTTTTCCTTTTATTGATACAACTCAATAGTTAAATGTATATTTGATCACTGAAAGAGCCACTATAATTATATACAAACACAAGTACACATATTTTTGTGTGTAAATTTATGGTGGAATAATTAAATGTATGTTTGTTTATTTAATAATACTGTTATTATTGAAACAACAGCTAATTAAATTTTTCTGTAAAATGGTATACAAGTGCACCAAGTAGTTGAACTTGTAAATTCAAGGTGCTTAAGTTGTTTTGCCATATCCATGTGTCAATTGGGCAACTGTTACTTTTGTTGATATTATAAACTTTACTCTTGATTTGTCTTGACTCAAAAACTTATACTGACAGATGTGTTTCTCAAAGGAAATCATTTTATTTTATGATGAACAACTTTGATTGACACCTTTGGTCCATCAATGTATGAACATGCCAGTTTATCAGTCTTAGTTTAAAATATTGCAGACTCACTAGCTTCGAAGATAAAGCATGAAAATGATAATGATAATTAAAATTGACTTACCATATGAAAACTGAAGATACAAAAAATGTAGTTCAATTCTTAGAACCTCCTCCTAATATTGAAAAATGAGTTGTTTAAAATTTTTAAAGCAATGTCATATAAAAACAAATTGTCCTTAACTGTAATAAAAAAGTAAAGTGAAGTCCCGTGTCCCCTAGTGGGGTATGGGGCAGCTGATGTACATCTGTTTCACTGTTCGTTTTTTCTTTAAGGACAAGTAGGTGATCAGCCTTCTGTGTCCTGCCAGACCGAGACATTTTTTTTAAATTAACATTTACTATCTAGATATAAAGTTACCAGATTTTTCATCTATATACATAAATAATTTTTTTTCTTGCTATTTAAAGTTTGGTATATTAGCATTATTAATATGTTTATGCCCTTAGCATTGAGTTGGTTCTAGTGAAATGATGAAAAAGTTTTGAATCTGCAGGCGATATCAAAGGCTCGAAGCGGAGACACGGCCAATGACTTTATCGAGGGCCTCAGACACTTTGACAAGGACGGCAACGGCTTCATTTCGTCTGCAGAACTGCGCCACTTGCTTTCCACTCTTGGTGAAAAGCTGAGTGATGATGAGGTAATCCATTTCGTTCAAAAAACCACTGTACGTACGCTGCTATTGAATTTCTTGTTTGAAATTCAGATAATTTCGAGCTTATTTGAAGCAAATCGGATTATATTTGATAATCACAAAATGTCGAACTATGTTGTGACTTTTTGTGCCGTGTACTCGTTACTGGTTTGCTGGTTGTGGGTTATAATGCAATCTCGCGCAGGTGGAGCAGCTGCTGCAGGGGCAGGAGGACTCGCAGGGCAACATCAACTACGAGAACTTTGTGCATCTCATCATGCAGGGTTAATGCAACGCATTTAGCATTGAACAAGAAAACTTTAAATATAATGATATGATTAATTATAAGATATATTAACTTTATATTTGTAATGTTTTTAACTACACGTACTTAGATGTTTTTGTCAAATTTATTGTAAAATGGATAATTCTTTTTTTACATTTCTATTCGAATGCATGTTTCAAAAAACGGACCTACTTCTATCGATCCATCGATCGAAACACGCATCACCTAACGCGTACTCATTATCGGACGTTGTAGGATCCATTCCTAGTTGTAAGAGCATTATTTTCTCTAATTTAAAATGTTTTAACCATTCTAGAATATAAAATAGTATATGTATATGATTTCCATTATTGATAAGTTCCAAAATATTCCAAAATGTATTATTAACGTTAATTATGACGGCGTGTCTTATCGTGCAGATAAGATGAAGTAAATAAACCTGATACATCATATTATAATCTTTTTATTTGCCTTTATGTGGACTATTTGTACAAAATAAAAAAAATATGAAGTGTGCATTATCTTTTATAAGAATATTTCTTTTTTATAAAAGATAATTCATATTTCACATAAATCAAATACCAAAAACCACACAGAAAATATTATGTCCGAGAACGTTTGCGTACATTTTTAGCTAACTTAAGTACCGATTAACAGTAGATTGTCGAGATTCGAGGAAATATTAATAATTCTGGGTCGTTATCGGTGATCTTGAAACGACGGAAGGTTCTCGATTCGTTGCGGATATTTTAAAAAATGGTTCACCTCTAGCTCGGTGGTTTTTTAAGCTAGGCAATTTTAATAGAAGTGTTTTTTTTTTAAGTTCGATAGGCTTTCTTGATTATATTCTTGGTTATTCTGAAATGGTTTCCTGAACATTGAACTGGAGGTGACAAAATAAATCGCGACCTTTCTCTTGTGAGGTATCGTGGGATAGGATCAAATTGATTTTCTTTTTGTTTGGAGCTTTCTATCAACTCAAAGACCCGCCCGCAATTCCATATATCTCATATTTATACATTATATATAATTAACATTGTGCTTTACAAAATCAAAAGCTTTTGATAAGTCAAAGGCGGCAGACGTTACTTCTAGTTTTTTTATCATTACTCTCAGTCACGGTTAGCATCTTTGATAAGAAAGCCAACGCTGCAGATTAATTAATCTGGCAACTATTTATATGTATTGTTTGTTTCGACTTGCTTCTTCTTCCTTATAGGAGTTATAGGATAACTTAATTGTTTGTTCATTTGTCTATGTGTACCCTTTCCTCAGGAGCGCGCGGCAAGCGCTCATCTGCATCAAGCTGAAATTCGTATCAGATACTCAACTGCCCTTTGGAACTGTGAAACTTCAAACTTCTAAGCCAACGCAAACTAAAGATACAGCCGTTTATGCTGCAAATTGCTACAGGATACGATTTTTGTAGGGATTGTATAATATTTTTAGGATTCGGATGTATTAATTGTCATAAGAAATGAACTCGAACTCAAACTCAAACATTTTTATGCAGTTTCTACGGAGAAGAGTCGGTAGCTAATTCTGTAGATGATCTTTTAAAATCATATCAATTTTACATGATTCTACATAGGCAATATGTACCCAATAATGATGTCAAAGAACTGTCCTATGGTTTTTAAGCGACAACATTCCATGGATTTTCATCTTTCATATTACTAAATTAACAATTATTCCCCAAAGATCACACGCTTTATTTAAATTTGACGTTTTAATGGTTTTAACAATTTATTATTTATCAGCGGTCACGCGTCGCAATTCAAATAATACATCGCACTGAACGACATGTCTCCTCAAAAAGGTCTCTGTACGGGCTGAAGACTTCAAATTCTTAGTAATACTAACAGGGACATTACTGAAGAAATCTCCAAAAACAAGCGCAACGTCAGCACTGTTTTCAATAAAAATATAATTAAAAATTTGTACCTTCTATTGTTAATTATGTCACTCTTATATTAGAAGCGAGACTCAAGTGTGCTATATATTTAATGGTGTATTTGCTTATTATTTTAAAATTTTACTTTTCGCAACATTGTTTACTTACAATTTGCAGCACTACAGAATTGCTGTTTCTTAGTGTCTTCGAGTAGATTTTCCGAATCGTCTTTTTTTAAACTAGCCATTTTAATTCGTCTTTTTTACCCCTTTTTATTCTTGTGATGACATTTTCCAGTTCTTTTATAATTCGGAAAATATGAATGATCAGAATTATATGAAGTTCTCTGCTGGCACAAGACGTTCATCTAAACACTTATTTGTAAAGAGAAGATTTAGAAAAATCCCTCTGTTCCAATAATCGAAGAACAATAATAATATATTATTTTGTGTACTTTGGTACATGTAAAAGCTTGAAATGTGACAAATTCACATTGATGTTTTGGGCTGTTTTTTAAAAAACTAAATAAATTTGGTGCAAAATCCTCACACCACCGTGTCAATTTCTTGCAGGCTTTATTTGCACACTGGTGAAATAAGTATCATATGCATTTAAGATTTCGGGATTATTCGCCATCTGAAGCAATTCCAATTATAATATCTAATGGAATGAATACTGCTCCAGCTGCACCTTGATTTACAGGGTCAAAATCGGCCTTCAGAAAAAGAGGGCGCAATTCCTAAAAGAACTTAAAAATTTATTCATTTTAATTATTTTACATTTAATCCACTTTATATTATTTTTTTTTTGTTTATAGAACTTGGGAAACCTGAATGTGGTATCCTTAGATGTTCGCAAAAGAAAATAAGACGCAAATCGTTTTGTGCGAATTTTACAGCAACAGGATGTAGATTTGCATGGCGTCTGGTTGTCCGGTGGTAAAAAGTGGACCAAGTTATGCAACTCTTCAGCTCATTCACCAAAGTACATATATTCTATAAAACGCTGACGAACTGGCTACCTTAATAAGTATTGTTGCTCTATTTCCAATTGAACCAAGGGCTGACAGATGGTAATTTGCAGCTCCTGCCCATAGATGACAGCAGTACTCTACACACGACCGAACTTGTGCCTGATAGAGCTTCAGAAGCTGTTCAGGTGTAAAGTAGAGCCTTACCTTGGCTAGTATACTTACTTTCTTTACTGCAACAGTTGCTGTAGAGAAACTAAGTATACTAGTCGAGAAGCTGATAGATCGGATCTTG
Organism: Zerene cesonia; assembly: GCF_012273895.1. NCBI lineage: Eukaryota > Metazoa > Arthropoda > Insecta > Lepidoptera > Pieridae > Zerene > Zerene cesonia. Next base: position 51,609 of record NC_052120.1, read on the forward strand.
CAACAACAAAGAGAATCAGATCTATCAGATCATTCCAAAAATACTCCGTGTAATGTTGGTGTTGAGGTTAATTGACTTCGTTTTGCTGTAAACAATTTTTTTTTTGTGGTTTGCGTTTTTGTGTCATTAAATATACGCGATTGCTAAAACCTCAATCAGAGATTTTGTTCAGACCTATGTTTCAACGATCTGTCAGCTCGCTGGTGTTGTATCTGTACCTCAGTAACTACTAACTATCCAAATACATTAACACCCACATAGGGTTGGCTACCCCCTTTTTGTCTTTATATAACAATTTTTAGGTTCTTTTTTCTCCTTTTTCTTAAGAGATTTTTACCTCTAAGAGAATATACAATAAGCAGAGAAGGGATTGGCTCTCTCACCACAGGTTATACCTAGCAGGAGGGCCAGAGCCTCTATACCAAATTGTACAAATGTTAAGGTGAAATAAAGATTTATTTATTTAATAATTGTAGTCGTCTGCATGCCCATAAATACCTGGTCTAAACAAGTCGTTAAGATAAAGAGAGTTGCAGACAGAGCCGACCCTTGAGGATGACCTGCTTTAACTAACTTCGGAGGAACATCCTTCAACTATTAACTGAAATGAGCGGTTCTTTAAAAATAACTAACTACTATACTATATTTATTTGGGAGACGTTCCATACGTTCCGGTTTGGAATGATACGTTATGCTCAACCATAACATAAAATTGCTTTAATTTCTGTGTACATTTAATGGCAGGAATTGGCCTCATATTTATTGAAAAAAGAGCGTATGTGCTTTTCTATTTAAAATTATTCGTTCAGCATTGGACATTTTTTTTTTCTCTTTAACGTTGAGGTTCAACAATACATCTTCACATACGTGGTCGAAAAACTATAAAGGCGAGTAGTAGTAAACTATGAAGGCTAAGATATTTGTCAACGTATATCAACAAAATTTGATATACGTTGAACGATATACAAAATTGACGCTGACATGAAATGGCAATCTCACCTAGACTTTCTTCGTAAGAGTGTTTTTCAGTTTTTCTATGCGCTACGGATGTTACGAAAGGTGGCCTATCAAAAAAACATTGATTACTGCATATCATGGGTACGTTGCATCATGGCTGAGATATGAAATAATATTTGGGGGCCATAATGCCACTAATATTGACAATCTATTTATAGCCCAAAAAGCTATATTCGATCAATTTGTAATTTAAAGAAATCCGAGAGCTGTAGACCCTGTTTTAAAAATTTGCAATTTTTAACATAGGCCTGTATATACAACTACGAAATAGCTCTCCATCTAAAACGCCACCCCGAATTGTTTACTAACGTGAACGAAGTGAACAAAGTTGTAATCAGCTGCAATTCACTTACGAAATATTTTGATCAATCATAAATAAATAAGTGGCTGAACTAAATAAATAACATTTATCTATTAAATTTTATATATGCACAATAAAATAATACTTTGAATGCTCTTGTTATTTTGTGCTTGGTATAAAAAAAAAAATATGTACAAATGAGCATTATTATTTTTGACAATTGTAGGCGAAATTGTAGGCAGATCACAGCAGAACTTCATATAATGTAATAGCTACCTTTTAACCAGTGAATCACAATAAATCATTTTGAATTTCAATTTGAAAATATGCCTTATAAATAAAATTTTTGTCATTCGTTTGGCCAAGCTAATCATAATATTCCTTGCTTAATTCCCATGGAACTCTATATTAATTCTGTATTTTTTATTCTTATACTACTTTTTCTAAAAAAAATTATACTATAACTTTTTTATACCCTTTTAGCTTACGGGATAATTGATATGGCTATCGGTACGGTGGTAGTTACGCCCTTGTTGAAAGCGCTTATAAAAACATAAAAATGTTTTTTTTTGTGTCTTATGGTAAGCGCTACCAGCGTCCATAAACATTTGGAGAGGCATAAGGTCCATTGCAGACTTTATGTCTCTACAAATGGATTGCCGACTTTACATTGTGAAGGGATTAAGAAAGCACTGTCGAGAGGAATAAAGAAAAGGTTTGGGAAGGGTAAGGAAAAGGATATGTGCCTCCGGCTCCCCCACTCACCGAATGAAACACAGCAGTATGCTATTTGACGCCGGTCTTCTGTGGGGGTGTGGTACTTCCCCGGTGCGAGCTGGCTCAACTCGTTCGTGCTCGACTACCACACACGAAACATTGATCGTTTCCAAATATTCAATCAAGAGCGAGGCGAATTGAGACAAGCACTCGAGTAGCGGGCGAGTTTAATGTGTAAGGGAATTCCCGATACCAAAGATAGACCGTTATTTGGGTGCCATAATTTTTACGCAAAAAGAATTCACGGTTTTGCTTAATAGGCAGACAATTGCCTACGATCCCATAAGTTTAAGCAAAATGATATGACGCAAATCGGATTAATTAGGGTCGCTCAAATTCTAGTTCTCTGAGATTTTCTTGACATATTAAGAAGGCAATCGTTATAAAGCGACATTATCATAATGAATTTAAGTCTAAAGATACAACACAATGGCAAATTTAATTTCATGCTAAGTGAACATGAAGTTGAAGATCACCTGCGCTAATCCAACGAAGCGTGGTAATCATTGGTAAAGATGATCTGAGAACATAAGGAGAGATAAAGCACTTAAACGGTTTAGCCATTAGTGGCGCTTCCTGCTCGCGCCTAGCATTGTCCGCGTGCTCGGAGGGGCGGGCGGGGCGCGCATCACTCACGAGCCGGGCCCGGCCGGCCGGTCAGTCTCCGAGCGGGGCTGGACGACGCTGGCCCACAGAGCGATGCGCGCTGTCGCTGTGTTGTGTGTGGCGCTGGCGCTGGCGCCGGCGCGGGCGCGCGGCTCGCTGCTGCCGCTCACTGCGGAGCGCCTGCAAGCCTCCGTCGGCGGTTACGCCGTCATGAACTGTCACCTTGACTTTCCCTTCGGAAATGAGATCCCGTATCACCTCCAATGGGATAAAGACGTGAGTCTGACAATATACATTTGTTTACGAATTTCATAGATTTATTTTTTGGTACCTCATCCATAAGTTCTAAAAACCAAAAACATTAGAATTCAGCCCTTCTTGAATTATAAATTTTTAGGTGTTACTTAGCGTGTGTTAGGTGTGACTTCCTGTAGCGTATAAAATTTGTTATTGTATTGCGCTCTCCAACTTAAAATTGTATCTTGGCTTCAAAGTGTATCTTGTAAGTGTATCTTGGCTTCAAAAATTAAATTACATTTCACATTATTATACTTAGCACAGATTACACATCGCCAAATAACAAGAAGATTTGGAAGCGAGTAAAGTCGCCAATGCAATAGTGACGTATGTTCATTTCCATTAAATTTTCATAGACTTAGCTTACTCGTAGCACCTCTTAGAATAACTTTTATTGATCATCCTCATCTGTCTATTGGTCAAGGTTGGATAATAAAATATTTGAAAATAACATTGTTCAGTAACTCCACGACCGCAATCACCTCTGTGGTTGACACTGCCTTCGATTTACATTACAATACTTGTTCTTGTATAGCATATTATTATAAATATCATATGAACTTCCAAATACAGCTGTATCCCTATACATTGGGTTATTTTATTGCAATTATATTTCAAATATTTATTTTAGAAATCTATTTTAGTGTAAGATTTTGACTAGAAGTTGCGAGAAATTAAAATTAATGATGACAATTTAAGTACAAGTACCTGGATGACCGAGCTTTGCTCGGGATTTTTTTTTTGTTTTTTTATAAATTGTGTTTTTTGGAAATTATATTTAAGTACGAGTTACATACTTATAAAATGATAAAATATGAATAAAATTTTTCATAATAAGTTGGGACTACTCAAACTAAATTTCATGAAAATTCCGAGATTATATATATATATATATATATATATATATATATAAGATAAAATTAAAAAGGGTATTCGCACTGTTAGGGGTATTTTATGCATAAAAATTAAACACAGCTACTCCGCCAGATACCTATAGATAATGTACATTAATATGTTTGTTTTGTGTTATTTAATAAAATATATTAATTACTAATTGCGAGTTACTGGGGAGACAATAGGTATGATTTGGAAAGAAAAGGTTGATCAAAATAAATTGTAAATATATTCGTTTTCCTTAAATATGTATCTTATAACAGCTCTAACATTTTTGCTTGCTTCGCATAAATAATGAGGTTGTTAGTAGAAATCTAATGAAAAAAAACCGTTATTCTTGCCATTGATAAGAATAAAAACATTATAAAGTGAATGAATAGTAAAAAATGTAATATCTGTTTGGTGTGGTCCATCGAAACTTTTATATATTATGTCTAAGCAATTAAACAATTTGCTGATGAAGGCACTTTGTTCTGGATTAGACCCCCGGCGCACACAATACAAGGGTCGCGCTCCTGTAGAGTGCAGTAGAGCCATAAAAAAGCCGGCTTGCATTCACGGAAGTTCCCCGTAGGTATTGTTTTCCTTGCGAGTGTTGAAAATTTGCATAAACGGATGTATCATTTGATTGCGTTCGCTTAGAAATTTCATCATTCATTCCTGAGAAAAGGGTTTTGCTAGAGAGAAAGAGACACAGAGGGACAGAATTGGTTTGCTTAAATATTAAAACGGCGATAAAAATAAAATATCAACACTGCCAATACATTTTCATTCTGCTCTATCAAAATCGATAACCAAGCAAATTCTTATAATACTCTCTACTAAATCTATTATCAATTGAAAGGTTACACATCATGTTACAGTTGAATGTAAATAACATCTAAGTCAGAAAATGCCCATTAGACTGAGCAGTGTTTGCTAACACGTCATTCCTATAGTTACATGTTGTAGTGTAGCTGGCCTTTATACTCTAAGTAGAAAGTGCTCATCACGTGCAACAATCCTGACATCTCTTACAGTTGCAGTGCTCTGTTGCAGTTATACATCAAGCGTTCCAGTTTCCAAAATAACGTTTCATAGACTATATGTCGCCCAGCCTTAATACTATAGGTCAAACAAAAAACCTTCGTTCAAATCCGTCCAGTAGTTCCGGGGTTGACGTGTATAAAATCAACTGACAAAACACAATTATTTTTCTAGATTCGTGTTCTTATAGAGCACTGTTTTAAGCCCCCTTCAATTTGTTTATTTTTCCAATGTACAGACAGTTTGTTTACTGTATGTATAGATTATTAAAATATCTTAAACTTCCATCCTTCAAAAAGATATGACAAGTGAACAATATTCATGTTATTTGGTTTTTTGGAGTTTCGTCAAGAAGCGTTCGAACGTAGAGTGTAATGAAGCTGATGTAACCGTGCAGGTAAACAGACACAGCTAAGTACTGTATACTATACTGGCCCGAGTTTTAAATGTCACGGTGTGTGTCTTTAGTACTAAATAGTGCCTGCCCGCTTGAGTACAAATCTTAGATTTCGTAATCAGAAATATCTGAAAATAATGTTCCTGCTCGCAGAATCTGTTTCTTAAAATTCTATATAAATAACACGAATAGCGTAACAAATGTTAAGGTAAATATACATATATTTTAAGATTTTGGATCGTACTGGATCATTTACTATTTAACTGTAAAATATATGTAATACGTAAATAAAAATGTTTGAACGATTAGAAAGGTAAAGCGTATAGCTTTCGGCTTTAGTTCATCGGCCCCAATACAGCAGGTCCCAACTCCCAGGGCGGCCACGGCACGTCGCCGGCCGAGAGCACTCTCGGGGGCACCCATTGTGCGGCCTGCGGAGCCCCGCCCAGCCGTCAGCCGCCGTGGCGCGTGCGCTGCTCGTCGCAATGTCGCCCATTCGACCGTTACCTACAACAATAACCTGCTACTGTATTTCACCATGACCCATTTTAATAGTACTGTAGAGTAACAAATGCCGCAACTGGATACGAGTTTCATGGACGTGACACTAAATATTTTTTCCATTTTGTTGACATTCCGCGTTCTCATTATTATTGATTTATTTAGTTTGCATACGGCTTACAGAATTATTGCATCGCGTATACTGCCATACCAAATTGCCATACCAAAAATTTTACCAAATTAATATAGAGTGCTATATACAAAATAATTGATTTATCATTAGTTATGTCTAAAAAATCAACTTAATGACATTATAATTCGAAATAATATACGTCATTTATTTCGTAAAGTTTTAATTGTTCTTTAATATTTTTGGGCAAATTATTATAAATAGAAATAGAATGGTAAGACGGATTTTGTGGATAAGTCATTTTTCTTTCTGTTGTATAATTTGTTCTGCCGTATTTATCGAAATAATTTTAGTTGGAGAGGCCATGATGTTAAGAGCGGATTTACTCGAGCGTCGTGGAAACCTATTAAAATTGGTGCATAAGATGAGAGCAAGAAAAAGTCCTATAATGTAAATTTTAGAACCACCGCCTTTTTGTTAAATGAAGCATTTGAATTTTGCTTCATTTGCTTCATTCATCACATGATTTGAGTGAAACCTAGGTGGATGATCGATCTTTTGATCTGACTGGTCCTATGAGCGCACCAATATATTGATTACTTATCATCAGGTAATTTAGGTATCCTCCCTTGTATTCGATTGCCGCGCTTAAGTACATCTCGAAATCCCGTCTTGGGTTTCTCTCCTACGATTGCTTCTATGATTTAGACAATCGAGACATTGTTTCAAGAATGACCTGTTTCGTTAAAATCACCCAATATTATTACCTATTATAAAATAAGTGTAGTATGGAATTTGGCCGCAATCCAGAGCGTCTATAAGAAAATTGGTGTAATAGAGCAGGTACGGGGTACGGCGCGAACTGTTACAATTGCGTAGTGGCAGCGGCGAGTGACGTGTGTGGGAGTCGGCGCGGCCACCGATTAGTTAAGCAACACAGTTCGCGGCTGCGTCCTGAGGGATTGCGCTGAGGTCGCGCTGGCGGCTGGACACGAGGCCGGGCGCGGGGCGCGGGCCGCGGTGCGCGGGAGGGCGAGGGCGAGCCGGAGCGCGCCGCGCGGGCGGTGACGCTCCCGACAATTATCTCGTTGATGCACGGAGCCCTCGCTACGACAATTGCTGAATAACTACGTGCATACTAACAAGGATTTAATTAACACCACTTCGTTTGCCTTCACTCTCTACGCATACCTGCACTTCCGTTCGATAATCCTTCTTAATCCTTGTCCGATCAATATACTGGCGTTCAATTGACACCATTGACCATGCCAACAATGAGTTATCAGCTCAACAAAAATCACAAAGAGGTACCAACTATTGAAGCGATTCCTTTTTTACTCTATTTGACTTTGTTTGGGTTATACATATAATTACTATCATGCGAATATTATAATTCATGTATAATAATAAAAAAATATTGACATATTGGATTGTTTGTTAGTAACGATTTAATTCATAAAGTACTGAACCCATTTCAGATATTTGAGCAGATTCCTGAGTGACATTTTATTTTGTTTTTACCCCGGGTCATTCCGGGGTAAGTGCCTACTATCATTAACAAATGTCAATTTACAAATAAATACGATTCTATATTCAAGCTTCTTGTCCATTAATTTATTTTGAAATCTTCTGAACTCGACTGACGTGTTAGACGTGTTAGCCGTTAAGTAACAGGAAGTATGTTATGATCTAATACAAATGACCCACATTAGAGCACATCGCGGCCCGCGGCCACTTCGCGTAGAATTAAACGACACTTGGCTAATGATGCAACGTCTTCCCAATGAATCATCATAAGAATTTATCTTTGTTATTGTATACGGAAATTTATTCAACACGTTGCACGTTGACGTAACGTGTGCACGGACAGGTATAAATAATGAGATAATTGTTTTGAAGGGCGAAAGCATATTCTCATGGTACAGCGGCGACGATGCGCCGCGGTTGGCGGACCGCTGGGGCGGGCGCGTGCGGCGCGCGGAGGGCGCGGGGCTCGGCGGCGGCGCCGTCAACCTCACCTCCGTGCGCGAGACCGACGCCGGCCTCTACCGCTGCCTCGTCACCTTCCCCAATCGCACGCCGCCCGCCAGGAATAACGGCACCTTCTATTACCTCGACGTTGACGGTACGCTCGTCTCGCCATTACGGCCATCGATAACGCGAATAGAGCGAAATGAAATTATAAATTGCGTCATTATTAGGTGGCAACTTAATAGTGACGCCGCCCATGAACAAGACGGTGATGGAAGGCGAGAGCGCGGAGCTGGAGTGTCTGCCGAAGAGTCGGGAGTGGGCGGTGCAGTGGTTCCACGAGGACACGAGCGTGGCTGAGTTGGCAGAGTTGGCGGCACGCGCGCTTCAGGCGGCCAACGGCAGCCTGCTGTTGCGGCACGCGCTCAGCACGGACCCGGGCCGCTACGAGTGCCGCGTGGCCGCGCCCGACGGCCAGCGGCAGAGCGCAAGCGCCTACCTTGACGTGCAGTGTACGCTATGTTTTCTTATAAAATATTCATTTAAAAATAGTGTAAATTTCATATTCCGATGATACCCTTTTAACATGTGACTTAATCTATGGATGACCTCTTACATAAAAATCTTTAAATCTTTATTTATACTTTGTGAGCATCACTTGCTACAACATTTAACTTCTTTCATATTGCCTAATCGATTTTACGCAATAAATAAGCTATAAGTACATATTATTATTTTAACTTGTGCTTATAATGGACGCTCGTTATATTGAAATTTTGCAGACAAAGCAAAAGTGGTATATTCGCCCAAAGAGCGGCACCTGCCGTACGGCAAGCCGGCCAGCCTGGACTGCCACTTCAGCGCCAACCCCCCGCTCACCAACTTGCGCTGGGAGAAGGACGGCTTCCTCTTCGACCCCTACAACGTGCCCGGCGTGTTCTACAGTCGCAACGGCAGTCTGCTCTTTAATAAAGTGAATAATATTACCTCGTATATTGGCGCGTGAAGGTAGTTTTCAAATGGATCTGGATAGGAAACGGCCGCATTTTTGTCAGAATTAACAATACGTCACCCGTCATACAGATTTCTTCTCCAGAATCTCTAACACTTAAAAATAAAATGCAACCTTCTCTCAAAATTTTTCCTCACTTTAAAAACATTTTTTTATACCTACTATCAAAATGTTCTATCCGTACGTATGTATGATGAATATCCAAGAAAGACTAAAAAGCTGAATTGTAACTTGCAAATGAATTAAACTTAAACTACTACTACCAATGAGGCATGCACGGTGCTCTTGATGACCCCCACCGACTTATAATAAATAAAAATATAAATTGGAAATGTAAACTATCATTATAAAGTATTCATTCAATATTTATGCACTTCGTATGTGCTTGCTCGTACACCAATATATTTATTTACTTATTTTTAGCCACATGAGCAGTAACACTGTATACTTGTATTAAATAATAAAAAACATGTAAGTAGGTTTTCAATCTTATGTGCTCATCAATTACAGATATGTTCAAATTGCACTATGAAGTTATAGGCAAAGAAGTTACACATGGAATGAAAATGATAATAAACTAATTGTCAACGTAAGGTAAATATAAAAATAGTCACTAGTGATGACAAAATCAGGAAATATTTTACGTATTTGATTATATTTTAGCGTGGCCTCTTTATTAAACCTATATAAACCAAATGACACGTTGTGGTGGCAGGTTGACGAGTCTCATGAGGGTGTGTACTCGTGCACGCCATACAACGCGCTGGGTTCAGGCGGGCCCTCTGGCGGCGTGCGCGTGCGCGTGCAGCGCCCGCCCGCGCTCGCGCAGCGGCCCAGCCCGCTGTACCTCGCGCGGCTCGGGCAGGCGCTGACGCTGCCCTGCTCCGCCGCGCTCGACCCGCCACACGCTCCGCCTACCGTCGCTTGGACACGGGTACGTGCCACTATCTCAAACTCACATCTCACTAAAATTTGTATATAATATAAAATCACAGACGATTAAAGTGGACGACCATTTACAGAAGGACGGAGGTTCTCTGCCTGAGGGGCGGTACTCGGTAGACGACGGCAACCTGACGATCAGCGAGATTTCAGAAGACGATCGCGGTGTGTACGTTTGCACGGTGAGCAACGAGGCTGACGTTCTCGCGGTGGAGAGTGAACTGCTCATAGAGAACGTGCCGCCGCGCGCTCCCTACAACCTCACCGCGCTCGCCGCGCACGACTCCATACATCTCTCGTGGGTGCCGGGTAAGAATCTGGCTTGGTGAGAACGTTGCACGACATATAGTTTGTAAGGCTGTGATATTATTTGTGTTATAGGACATAATGGACTCGATGTGGAGTACAACGTGTGGTATCGAGAACGTACGGATAGCGAGTGGCGAACTATGAAGATACTGTCGCGCGGGGTGACCGACGCGACGGTGGTGGGCCTGCGCCCCGCTACGCAGTACGAGCTTCGCGTGCTGTCGCAAGATCTCATAGGGGATGGACTCTTTAGCAAACCTATTTTCGTTACGACGTTAGGTTTGTTTAGCTGACTACTCTATCTTTATTATAAGTTACGGTTTACATGTAAATACGTGACCCGCCGAATGGTTACTATGCTCACTAGCAGTACCATTTACTTACAGTTTTAATAGCCAAACGACGAACAAAATTTCTTATTTTATGTTTACATTGCTAGCTTCGGTCATCCAGCATATATGTACTGCTCCGCTAATGTCGGCATCGTCTCCATGTAAATATAATTTTAACGCGAGTGTGCGTGCGGGTTTTTAAAAACAGGGTTTTTAAAAAGGTTTAAAAATTCAACTTATAACAAAAAAAAAAAATACACCGGGTATTTGGAGGTTTTCAAGAGAAAAGTGAACTGGTACCTTCTAGAGAAGCGCGCTCCATCTTAGACCACCTCTCAGCTTACCATTAGGCGAGATCGTGGTCAAGCGCTACCCTATCATGAATAAAGAAATAGTATTTTTTTATAGAAAATAATATTTTTATCTTACATCAGTAGCTATTTATATTCTTTTATATGTAATAAGTTCTTTATTGAAACAAAAACCAAAATTGTTGCTCTATAAAAAGAGTTTTATAAAACATAAAACAATACATTACAAATTTCTGTTCTGTTCTTTTCTTCTCTTATTTTAGTAAAAGTTACACAAAATTATTAACTTGTCAAATGAAAAAACAACATTAAAAGCTACTGTTTCAAATGATATTTTCTTAATCAGAAATATTTCTTTATAAAATAAAACCGCGTTGTTTTTTCAAATGCAACGGACGAACGGTGCTGTCACCACAGATTAAATACTTTAAAATAAAACGCCAAAGACAATGCGCGGCTTATTTAAAATGCAATGAAATAGGAAAGCGCTTAATTTCATTTTACATATATTGTTTTAAATATATATATTTAGCTCATAACGGTCTTAGAAAATAATCGTTCATCTTTTACAAGTAAGCGGGTTATAACTGGCTCTTGAAAATCGTTAAGCATAAGCTTGATAATTTCTCTCTAAATATCGGTGATCGGTTGGACTATTAGTAGACAGGGTCATTTTATGATAAAAATGATGTAGAGGTCAGCGAGGCGGTGAGTGCGCTGGCGGCGGCCGCCACCGAGCCGGGGACCGAGTCAGGCGTCGAGCCTGGCGCCGAGCCAGGCGCCGAGCCGAGCGACGTGCGTGAGCTCGACGTTAGTGTGCGCCTGCTGGACGAGGGCGCGCTCGTGCGCTGGGCGCCGCGCGCGCCCGCCCGCTGCGCGCTGCGCTGGTATCGCGAAGAGCCCGAGCGCACGCTGCTCGCCACGGCGCACACGCACCACGACTACATACTCGGTGAGCGCTGCGATCTCACTTATGTCTTTTAAGGTAAAGGAATTTTATTAATTATGGAATAAATGTCGTAGTGAGTGAAGTGGAAGAGGGTGCGAGTTATTGGGCGCGCGTGGAGTGCGGGTCGGCGTGGGGCGGCGCGGCGCTGCACGTGCCGCAGTACGGGCGCATGCGCGGCGTGGCGCTGGGCGTGGGCGTGGGCGCGCTGCTACTGGCCGCGCTGGCCGCCGCCGCGCTGCTCCTGCGCCGCCGCCTGTGCGCGCCCGCCAAGCGCCCCCGCTGACGCCGCAGCCGCTGTGTTAATGGACTTTAACCGAGTGCAATGTTAAAATCTACAAAAACTCTATTATTGATCAAAGAGATCTGTTAAAACTTAAGTGCGTAAAGAAAATATGTCTTTGTGCAGGAAATGTTGTATACTACTACAAAACTTACTTGGTTACTTGGGTCAAGCTGGTGAATTACTACGGCGTCGGGCGTGCCTTAATGAATTTCAGTAATTTATACCAACTATTAATATGGCAGAATATCCAAGGTTATAAACAGAAATTCGGAAAAATTTGCAGAAAAATATCGGAGTTGAGCATATAATAATTTTGTAATAGATAATACTGAATATTAGATTCGGATGGCAGTGTCACGCACACTGCCATCCGTTAGTATACTGATTTGCGTAGATACGAAGAACATTTATTGACTACCTCCCTACTATAATAGTAATATGAAAGATTCTGTCGCATGAAAATATATAAACATAACATTGTGTGTGATGTATTGTTATATAAAAACAAAAACCTTAAAAAAAACCAGATTGATGATAAAAAGCTAAAAAATAATAACAAAATTTGACATAAATCTTATATTGTTCACAAAAGAATTGTGTCCACAATTTACATGACACAAAAGCTTTTTAATTGTGACTCATTATTAACGATCCTTGTATCGGTACAGGCTCAAACTATTCGACCTCATTATCATAGTCGACCGCTTTGAAAACCCCAGTACACCCAAAAGATACCTGCAAAATGTATTTTTAAGCTTTACAGGTCCGTCTGTCATCGTCGTTTCTTATTTGATATAATAAAAGTAATTGCAAGTACTGGTCAAAATAACGAATTGATACAAAATAAGCAATGTGTATTGCAATAAAGGAAATTAGAACGATTTAAGAACATAAATATTATTAAACTATGATTTTAAATAATTTTAATAGTAACTGGTGACGGTTATTCATGTTTTACTTTGGTTTCTTTAGTGTATTCATAAAGTACCTACTAACTACTTAAGATCATCTATTCAAGAAGTTTAAATGACATTTTCTATTTTATCGATCGTCTTTAAGTTGTAAATAATGTAATTAATATGATAATTTTCAAATCTAAAGCAACAGATATTTTTTGAATTATGTCTAATAACTTATTAAATTATTCTTATACATTCAGTAGTTTTCTTTACTTACCAATTTTACATAATATTTATACAGCCTAGATAATGCTCGAATCGTCCACAGGTGCCCCTCCCAGACTCACTAGGCTCCGGCCGTTTGGCCTCTCTTTCGGAGTACTTTACATTCACCTTTGTAAATGTTGGAATAAACATAAGTATATCAAAGACGGCAAAACGTAAGACAAATTGGCAAAGACGCAAGCCATAATAATTGGTAGTCGCAATATGACCGCCAAAATAGACTGGAACAGTATCTATTCCTAAGTTGGTTCTTGATGGACGTCAAACTCAATTTAGCACGTCTGTGAAGAATCTCGGTTTACATTTAGAGAGTTCAATCTTGGAATGTGCTAATAGAAACGGTCCGGAAAATAATAATATAGCGCCGCGGGTGCCATTCGTCGAATTCTGCCAATCCCCACTGAATTTCGCTTGCAGAGACTTTTCTCCTCCCCATCCTCGATTACGCTGACATTTGTTATCTAATCTAATACCAACTAAATTCCCTTGAGCGACTCTAAAACCTATGTATACATTTCATATTTGGACTTTGCAAATTTGATCACGTATCCGAGTTCCGTACCAAACTCAAGTGGCTCCCTATCCGATTGCGCCGGAATGCACATATTCTGAATTTGTTGTATTTCGACCCCAGAACTCCTACTTATCTAAAAGATAACTTTAAAATTCACAGCAATAACTCCCTTACCCTCCGTTCCTGTAATCTGCTTACCTTAAGTATCCCTATCCATCAATCTAACTTCTTCCACTCATCCTTTACTGTAATTCCTACTAAGCTCTGGACTCCCTTCCGGAATCAATAAGACGTGCTCCATCAATAGCTATCTTCAAGAATTCGGTAAAAGAATTTTTTTTTTGCAACTTTCCTATGTAATTGTATAATTTCCTTTTTCTACTCTTAATTTCTACCCTAATATGTGTATAAATTATAGTATCACTGTTGTATAATATATATTTATGTGTATGTATTATATTAAAAATACTAAATAATATGTAATGTGTTGAATTATAATATTTATAGTATAAGCATTCTTATTTTTTGAAAAAACTTAAAATTAATTATAATATTGCACCACCAAAATTCCTTTTTTTTATCCTCTCCGGGTTGTCTGGGACCGCCCTCTGTATATTTTAAGTGAAGTATTGCCATTTATAATTGAAGTTTTTATAATCTACCATAAAGAATTTTTCATTAATTCATTATATCACGGCATTAAATAAAATCTGAATATAAATGCATAAGGCAAAATAAGTAAATTCATCATAGATTTCGGCTCTTTCGTTTTCGAAACTAACGTGTTGCGAATGTAAG
>NC_052120.1:67159-82629 GCF_012273895.1 Zerene cesonia
CAAAACCTAACCTAATTGGGATGGAGTGTCAATGTTATCGTTAAACAACTCAATTGTTTCACTTAAATGACTTACATTACAACTACTTACATTCGCAACACGTTAGTTTCGAAAACGAAAGAGCCGAAATCTATGATGAATTTACTTATTTTGCCTTATGCATTTATATTCAGATTTTATTTAATGCCGTGATATAATGAATTAATGAAAAATTCTTTATGGTACATTATAAAAACTACAATTATAAATGGCAATACTACACTTAAAATATACAGAGGGCGGTCCCAGACAACCTGGAGAGGATAAAAAAAAGGAATTTTGGTGGTGCAATATTATAATTGATTTTAAGTTTTTTCAAAAAATAAGAATACTTATACTGTAAATATTATAATTCAACACATTACATATTATGTAGTAATTTTAATATAATACATACACATAAATATATATTATACAACAGTGATACTATAATTTATACACATATTAGGGCAGAAATTAAGAGTACAAAAAGGAAATTATACAATTACATAGGAAAGTTGCAAAAAAAAAATCTTTTACCGAATTCTTGAAGACAGCTATTGATGGAGCACGTCTTATTGATTCCGGAAGGGAGTCCAGAGCTTAGTAGGAATTACAGTAAAGGATGAGTGGAAGAAGTTAGAGTGATGGATAGGGATACTTAAGGTAAGCAGATTACAGGAACGGAGGGTAAGGGAGTTATTGCTGTGAATTTTAAAGTTATCTTTTAGATAAGTAGGAGTTCTGGGGTCGAAATACAACAAATTCAGAATATGTGCATTCCGGCGCAATCGGATAGGGAGCCACTTGAGTTTGGTACGGAACTCGGATACGTGATAAAATTTGCAAAGTCCAAATATGAAATGTATACATAGGTTTTAGAGTCGCTCAAGGGAATTTAGTTGGTATTAGATTAGATAACAAATGTCAGCGTTATCGAGGATGGGGAGGAGTAAAGTCTCTGCAAGCGAAATTCAGTGGGGATTGGCAGAATTCGACGAATGGCACCCGCGGCGCTATATTATTATTTTCCGGACCGTTTCTATTAGCACATTCCAAGATTGAACTCTCTAGATGTAAACCGAGATTCTTCACAGACGTGCTAAATTGAGTTTGACATCCATCAAGAACCAACTTAGGAATACTGTTCCAGTCTATTTTGGCGGTCATATTGCGACTACCAATTATTATGGCTTGCGTCTTTGCCAATTTGTCTTACGTTTTGCCGTCTTTGATATACTTATGTTTATTCAAACATTTACAAAGGTGAATGTAAAGTACTCTGAAAGAGAGGCCAAACGGCCGGAGCCTAGTGAGTCTGGGAGGGGCACCTGTGGACGATTCGAGCATTATCTAGGCTGTATAAATATTATGTAAAATTGGTAAGTAAAGAAAACTACTGAATGTATAAGAATAATTTAATAAGTTATTAGACATAATTCAAAAAATATCTGTTGCTTTAGATTTGAAAATTATCATATTAATTACATTATTTACAACTTAAAGACGATCGATAAAATAGAAAATGTCATTTAAACTTCTTGAATAGATGATCTTAAGTAGTTAGTAGGTACTTTATGAATACACTAAAGAAACCAAAGTAAAACATGAATAACCGTCACCAGTTACTATTAAAATTATTTAAAATCATAGTTTAATAATATTTATGTTCTTAAATCGTTCTAATATCCTTTATTGCAATACACATTGCTTATTTTGTATCAATTCGTTATTTTGACCAGTACTTGCAATTACTTTTATTATATCAAATAAGAAACGACGATGACAGACGGACCTGTAAAGCTTAAAAATACATTTTGCAGGTATCTTTTGGGTGTACTGGGGTTTTCAAAGCGGTCGACTATGATAATGAGGTCGAATAGTTTGAGCCTGTACCGATACAAGGATCGTTAATAATGAGTCACAATTAAAAAGCTTTTGTGTCATGTAAATTGTGGACACAATTCTTTTATGGGTGAACAATATAAGATTTATGTCAAATTTTGTTATTATTTTTTAGGTTTTTATCATCAATCTGGTTTTTTTTAAAGTTTTTGTTTTTATATAACAATACATCACACACAATGTTATGTTTATATATTTTCATGCGACAGAATCTTTCATATTACTATTATAGTAGGGAGGTAGTCAATAAATGTTCTTCGTATCTACGCAAATCAGTATACTAATGCACACACACTGCCATCCGAATCTAATATTCAGTATTATCTATTACAAAATTATTATATGCTCAACTCCGATATTTTTCTGCAAATTTTTCCGAATTTCTGTTTATAACCTTGGATATTCTGCCATATTAATAGTTGGTATAAATTACTGAAATTCATTAAGGCACGCCCGACGCCGTAGTAATTCACCAGCTTGACCCAACTAACCAAGTAAGTTTTGTAGTAGTATACAACATTTCCTGCACAAAGACATATTTTCTTTACGCACTTAAGTTTTAACAGATCTCTTTGATCAATAATAGAGTTTTTGTAGATTTTAACATTGCACTCGGTTAAAGTCCATTAAC
Organism: Zerene cesonia; assembly: GCF_012273895.1. Taxonomy (NCBI): domain Eukaryota; kingdom Metazoa; phylum Arthropoda; class Insecta; order Lepidoptera; family Pieridae; genus Zerene; species Zerene cesonia. Next base: position 69,714 of record NC_052120.1, read on the forward strand.
ACAGCGGCTGCGGCGTCAGCGGGGGCGCTTGGCGGGCGCGCACAGGCGGCGGCGCAGGAGCAGCGCGGCGGCGGCCAGCGCGGCCAGTAGCAGCGCGCCCACGCCCACGCCCAGCGCCACGCCGCGCATGCGCCCGTACTGCGGCACGTGCAGCGCCGCGCCGCCCCACGCCGACCCGCACTCCACGCGCGCCCAATAACTCGCACCCTCTTCCACTTCACTCACTACGACATTTATTCGATAATTAATAAAATTCCTTTACCTTAAGACATAAGTGAGATCGCAGCGCTCACCGAGAATGTAGTCGTGGTGCGTGTGCGCCGTGGCGAGCAGCGTGCGCTCGGGCTCTTCGCGATACCAGCGCAGCGCGCAGCGGGCGGGCGCGCGCGGCGCCCAGCGCACGAGCGCGCCCTCGTCCAGCAGGCGCACACTAACGTCGAGCTCACGCACGTCGCTCGGCTCGGCGCCTGGCTCGGCGCCAGGCTCGACGCCTGACTCGGTCCCCGGCTCGGTGGCGGCCGCCGCCAGCGCACTCACCGCCTCGCTGACCTCTACATCTGTTTTATCATAAAATGACCCTGTCTACTAATAGTCCAACCGATCACCGATATTTAGAGAGAAATTATCAAGCTTATGCTTAACGATTTTCAAGAGCCAGTTATAACCCGCTTACTTGTAAAAGATGAACGATTATTTTCTAAGACCGTTATGAGCTAAATATATATATTTAAAACAATATATGTAAAATGAAATAAAGCGCTTTCCTATTTCATTACATTTTAAATAAGCCGCGCATTGTCTTTGGCGTTTTATTTTAAAGTATTTAATCTGTGGTGACAGCACCGTTCGTCCGTTGCATTTGAAAAAACAACGCGGTTTTATTTTATAAAGAAATATTTCTGATTAAGAAAATATCATTTGAAACAGTAGCTTTTAATGTTGTTTTTGCGTTTGCGGCATTTGACAAGTTAATAATTTTGTGTAACTTTTACTAAAATAAGAGAAGAAAAGAACAGAACAGAAATTTGTAATGTATTGTTTTATGTTTCATAAAACTCTTTTTATAGAGCAACAATTTTGGTTTTTGTTTCAATAAAGAACTTATTACATATAATAGAATATAAATAGCTACTGATTTAAGATAAAAAATATTATTTTCTATAAAAAGATACTATTTCTTTATTCATGATAGGGTAGCGCTTGACCACGATCTCGCCTAATGGTAAGCTGAGAGGTGGTCTAAGATGGAGCGCGCTTCTCTAAAAGGTACCAGTTCACTTTTCTCTTGAAAACCTCCAAATACCCGGTGTATTTTTTTTTTTTGTTATAAGTTGATTTTTAAACCTTTTTAAAAACCCTGTTTTTAAAAACCCGCACGCACACTCGCGTTAAAATTATATTTACATGGAGACGATGCCCACATTAGCGGAGCAGTATATGCTGGATGACCGAAGCTAGCAATGTATACATAAAATAAGAAATTTTGTACGGTGTTTGGCTATTAAAACTGTAAGTAAATGGTACTGCTAGTGAGCATAGTAACCATTCGGCGGGTCACGTATTTACATGTAAACCGTAACTTATAATAAAGACAGAGTAGTCAGCTAAACAAACCTAACGTCGTAACGAAAATAGGTTTGCTAAAGAGTCCATCCCCTATGAGATCTTGCGACAGCACGCGAAGCTCGTACTGCGTAGCGGGGCGCAGGCCCACCACCGTCGCGTCGGTCACCCCGCGCGACAGTATCTTCATAGTTCGCCACTCGCTATCCGTACGTTCTCGATACCACACGTTGTACTCCACATCGAGTCCATTATGTCCTATAACACAAATAATATCACAGCCTTACAAACTATATGTCGTGCAACGTTCTCACCAAGCCAGATTCTTACCCGGCACCCACGAAAGATGTATGGAGTCGTGCGCGGCGAGCGCGGTGAGGTTGTAGGGAGCGCGCGGCGGCACGTTCTCTATGAGCAGTTCACTCTCCACCGCGAGAACGTCAGCCTCGTTGCTCACCGTGCAAACGTACACACCGCGATCGTCTTCTGAAATCTCGCTGATCGTCAGGTTGCCGTCGTCTACCGAGTACCGCCCCTCAGGCAGAGAACCTCCGTCCTTCTGTAAATGGTCGTCCGCTTTAATCGTCTGTGATTTTATATTATATACAAATTTTAGTGAGATGTGAGTTTGAGATAGTGGCACGTACCCGTGTCCAAGCGACGGTAGGCGGAGCGTGTGGCGGGTCGAGCGCGGCGGAGCAGGGCAGCGTCAGCGCCTGCCCGAGCCGCGCGAGGTACAGCGGGCTGGGCCGCTGCGCGAGCGCGGGCGGGCGCTGCACGCGCACGCGCACGCCGCCAGAGGGCCCGCCTGAACCCAGCGCGTTGTATGGCGTGCACGAGTACACACCCTCATGAGACTCGTCAACCTGCCACCACAACGTGTCATTTGGATTATATAGGTTTAATAAAGAGGCCACGCTAAAATATAATCAAATACGTAAAATATTTCCTGATTTTGTCATCACTAGTGACTATTTTTATATTTACCTTACGTTGACAATTAGTTTATTATCATTTTTATTCCATGTGTAACTTCTTTGCCTATAGCTTTATAGTGCAATTTGAACATATCTGTAATTGATGAGCACATAAGATTGAAAACCTACTTACATGTTTTTTATTATTTAATACAAGTATACAGTGTTACTGCTCATGTGGCTAAAAATAAGTAAATAAATATATTGGTGTACGAGCAAGCACATACGAAGTGCATAAATATTGAATGAATACTTTATAATGATAGTTTACATTTCCAATTTATATTTTTATTTATTATAAGTCGGTGGGGGTCATCAAGAGCACCGTGCATGCCTCATTGGTAGTAGTAGTTTAAGTTTAATTCATTTGCAAGTTACAATTCAGCTTTTTAGTCTTTCTTGGATATTCATCATACATACGTACGGATAGAACATTTTGATAGTAGGTATAAAAAAATGTTTTTAAAGTGAGGAAAAATTTTGAGAGAAAGTTGCATTTTATTTTTTAAGTGTTAGAGATTCTTGAGAAGAAATCTGTATGACGGGTGACGTATTGTTAATTCTGACAAAAATGCGGCCGTTTCCTATCCAGATCCATTTGAAAACTACCTTCACGCGCCAATATACGAGGTAATATTATTCACTTTATTAAAGAGCAGACTGCCGTTGCGACTGTAGAACACGCCGGGCACGTTGTAGGGGTCGAAGAGGAAGCCGTCCTTCTCCCAGCGCAGGTTGGTGAGCGGCGGGTTGGCGCTGAAGTGGCAGTCCAGGCTGGCCGGCTTGCCGTACGGCAGGTGCCGCTCTTTGGGCGAATATACCACTTTTGCTTTGTCTGCAAAATTTCAATATAACGAGCGTCCATTATAAGCACCAGTTAAAATAATAATATGTACTTATAGCTTATTTTTTGCGTAAAATCGATTAGGCAATATGAAAGAAGTTAAATGTTGTAGCAAGTGATGCTCACAAAGTATAAATAAAGATTTAAAGATTTTTATGTAAGAGGTCATCCATAGATTAAGTCACATGTTAAAAGGGTATCATCGGAATATGAAATTTACACTATTTTTAAATGAATATTTTATAAGAAAACATAGCGTACACTGCACGTCAAGGTAGGCGCTTGCGCTCTGCCGCTGGCCGTCGGGCGCGGCCACGCGGCACTCGTAGCGGCCCGGGTCCGTGCTGAGCGCGTGCCGCAACAGCAGGCTGCCGTTGGCCGCCTGAAGCGCGCGTGCCGCCAACTCTGCCAACTCAGCCACGCTCGTGTCCTCGTGGAACCACTGCACCGCCCACTCCCGACTCTTCGGCAGACACTCCAGCTCCGCGCTCTCGCCTTCCATCACCGTCTTGTTCATGGGCGGCGTCACTATTAAGTTGCCACCTAATAATGACGCAATTTATAATTTCATTTCGCTCTATTCGCGTTATCGATGGCCGTAATGGCGAGACGAGCGTACCGTCAACGTCGAGGTAATAGAAGGTGCCGTTATTCCTGGCGGGCGGCGTGCGATTGGGGAAGGTGACGAGGCAGCGGTAGAGGCCGGCGTCGGTCTCGCGCACGGAGGTGAGGTTGACGGCGCCGCCGCCGAGCCCCGCGCCCTCCGCGCGCCGCACGCGCCCGCCCCAGCGGTCCGCCAACCGCGGCGCATCGTCGCCGCTGTACCATGAGAATATGCTTTCGCCCTTCAAAACAATTATCTCATTATTTATACCTGTCCGTGCACACGTTACGTCAACGTGCAACGTGTTGAATAAATTTCCGTATACAATAACAAAGATAAATTCTTATGATGATTCATTGGGAAGACGTTGCATCATTAGCCAAGTGTCGTTTAATTCTACGCGAAGTGGCCGCGGGCCGCGATGTGCTCTAATGTGGGTCATTTGTATTAGATCATAACATACTTCCTGTTACTTAACGGCTAACACGTCTAACACGTCAGTCGAGTTCAGAAGATTTCAAAATAAATTAATGGACAAGAAGCTTGAATATAGAATCGTATTTATTTGTAAATTGACATTTGTTAATGATAGTAGGCACTTACCCCGGAATGACCCGGGGTAAAAACAAAATAAAATGTCACTCAGGAATCTGCTCAAATATCTGAAATGGGTTCAGTACTTTATGAATTAAATCGTTACTAACAAACAATCCAATATGTCAATATTTTTTTATTATTATACATGAATTATAATATTCGCATGATAGTAATTATATGTATAACCCATACAAAGTCAAATAGAGTAAAAAAGGAATCGCTTCAATAGTTGGTACCTCTTTGTGATTTTTGTTGAGCTGATAACTCATTGTTGGCATGGTCAATGGTGTCAATTGAACGCCAGTATATTGATCGGACAAGGATTAAGAAGGATTATCGAACGGAAGTGCAGGTATGCGTAGAGAGTGAAGGCAAACGAAGTGGTGTTAATTAAATCCTTGTTAGTATGCACGTAGTTATTCAGCAATTGTCGTAGCGAGGGCTCCGTGCATCAACGAGATAATTGTCGGGAGCGTCACCGCCCGCGCGGCGCGCTCCGGCTCGCCCTCGCCCTCCCGCGCACCGCGCCCCGCGCCCCGCGCCCGGCCTCGTGTCCAGCCGCCAGCGCGACCTCAGCGCAATCCCTCAGGACGCAGCCGCGAACTGTGTTGCTTAACTAATCGGTGGCCGCGCCGACTCCCACACACGTCACTCGCCGCTGCCACTACGCAATTGTAACAGTTCGCGCCGTACCCCGTACCTGCTCTATTACACCAATTTTCTTATAGACGCTCTGGATTGCGGCCAAATTCCATACTACACTTATTTTATAATAGGTAATAATATTGGGTGATTTTAACGAAACAGGTCATTCTTGAAACAATGTCTCGATTGTCTAAATCATAGAAGCAATCGTAGGAGAGAAACCCAAGACGGGATTTCGAGATGTACTTAAGCGCGGCAATCGAATACAAGGGAGGATACCTAAATTACCTGATGATAAGTAATCAATATATTGGTGCGCTCATGGGACCAGTCAGATCAAAAGATCGATCATCCACCTAGGTTTCACTCAAATCATGTGATGAATGAAGCAAATGAAGCAAAATTCAAATGCTTCATTTAACAAAAAGGCGGTGGTTCTAAAATTTACATTATAGGACTTTTTCTTGCTCTCATCTTATGCACCAATTTTAATAGGTTTCCACGACGCTCGAGTAAATCCGCTCTTAACATCATGGCCTCTCCAACTAAAATTATTTCGATAAATACGGCAGAACAAATTATACAACAGAAAGAAAAATGACTTATCCACAAAATCCGTCTTACCATTCTATTTCTATTTATAATAATTTGCCCAAAAATATTAAAGAACAATTAAAACTTTACGAAATAAATGATGTATATTATTTCGAATTATAATGTCATTAAGTTGATTTTTTAGACATAACTAATGATAAATCAATTATTTTGTATATAGCACTCTATATTAATGTGGTAAAATTTTGCACGCAATTTGGTATGGCAGTATACGCGATGCAATAATTCTGTAAGCCGTATGCAAACTAAATAAATCAATAATAATGAGAACGCGGAATGTCAACAAAATGGAAATAATATTTAGTGTCACGTCCATGAAACTCGTATCCAGTTGCGGCATTTGTTACTCTACAGTACTATTAAAATGGGTCATGGTGAAATACAGTAGCAGGTTATTGTTGTAGGTAACGGTCGAATGGGCGACATTGCGACGAGCAGCGCACGCGCCACGGCGGCTGACGGCTGGGCGGGGCTCCGCAGGCCGCACAATGGGTGCCCCCGAGAGTACTCTCGGCCGGCGACGTGCCGTGGCCGCCCTGGGAGTTGGGACCTGCTGTATTGGGGCCGATGAACTAAAGCCGAAAGCTATACGCTTTACCTTTCTAATCGTTCAAACATTTTTATTTACGTATTACATATATTTTACAGTTAAATAGTAAATGATCCAGTACGATCCAAAATCTTAAAATATATGTATATTTACCTTAACATTTGTTACGCTATTCGTGTTATTTATATAGAATTTTAAGAAACAGATTCTGCGAGCAGGAACATTATTTTCAGATATTTCTGATTACGAAATCTAAGATTTGTACTCAAGCGGGCAGGCACTATTTAGTACTAAAGACACACACCGTGACATTTAAAACTCGGGCCAGTATAGTATACAGTACTTAGCTGTGTCTGTTTACCTGCACGGCTACATCAGCTTCATTACAGTCTACGTTCGAACGCTTCTTGACGAAACTCCAAAAAACCAAATAACATGAATATTGTTCACTTGTCATATCTTTTTGAAGGATGGAAGTTTAAGATATTTTAATAATCTATACATACAGTAAACAAACTGTCTGTACATTGGAAAAATAAACAAATTGAAGGGGGCTTAAAACAGTGCTCTATAAGAACACGATTCTAGAAAAATAATTGTGTTTTGTCAGTTGATTTTATACACGTCAACCCCGGAACTACTGGACGGATTTGAACGAAGGTTTTTTGTTTGACCTATAGTATTAAGGCTGGGCAACATTTAGTCTATGAAATGTTATTTTGGAAACTGGAACGCTTGATGTATAACTGCAACAGAGCACTGCAACTGTAAGAGATGTCAGGATTGTTGCACGTGATGAGCACTTTCTACTTAGAGTATAAAGGCCAGCTACACTACAACATGTAACTATAGGAATGACGTGTTAGCAAACACTGCTCAGTCTAATGGGCATTTTCTGTTGACTTATATGTTATTTACATTCTACTGTAACATGATGTGTAACCTTTCAATTGATAATAGATTTAGTAGAGAGTATTATAAGAATTTGCTTGGTTATCGATTTTGATAGAGCAGAATGAAAATGTATTGGCAGTGTTGATATTTTATTTTTATCGCCGTTTTAATATTTAAGCAAACCAATTCTGTCCCTCTGTCTCTCTTTCTCTCTAGCAAAACCCTTTTCTCAGGAATGAATGATGAAATTTCTAAGCGAACGCAATCAAATGATACATCCGTTTATGCAAATTTTCGACACTCGCAAGGAAAACAATACCTACGGGGAACTTCCGTGAATGCAAGCCGGCTTTTTTATGGCTCTACTGCACTCTACAGGAGCGCGACCCTTGTATTGTGTGCGCCGGGGGTCTAATCCAGAACAAAGTGCCTTCATCAGCAAATTGTTTAATTGCTTAGACATAATATATAAAAATTTCGATGGACCACACCAAACAGATATTACATTTTTTACTATCCATTCACTTTATAATGTTTTTATTCTTATCAATGGCAAGAATAACGCGAAATTTATGCGAAGCAAGCAAAAATGTTAGAGCTGTTATAAGATACATATTTAAGGAAAACGAATATATTTACAATTTATTTTGATCAACCTTTTCTTTCCAAATCATACCTATTGTCTCCCCAGTAACTCGCAGTTAGTAATTAATATATTTTATTAAATAACACAAAACAAACATATTAATGTACATTATCTATAGGTATCTGGCGGAGTAGCTGTGTTTAATTTTTATGCATAAAATACCCCTAACAGTGCGAATACCCTTTTTAATTTTATCTTATAAATATATATATATATATATATATATATATATATATATATATATATATATATATATATATATATATATATATATATATATATATATATATATATATATATATATATATATATATATATATATATATATATATATATATATATATATATATATAATTGGAATTGGAATCTCGGAATTTTCATGAAATTTAGTTTGACTAGTCCCAACTTATTATGAAAAATTTTATTCATATTTCATCATTTTATAAGTATGTAACTCGTACTTAAATATAATTTCCAAAAAACACAATTTTTAAAAAAAACAAAAAAAAAATCCCGAGCAAAGCTCGGTCATCCAGGTACTTGTACTTAAATTGTCATCATTAATTTTAATTTCTCGCAACTTCTAGTCAAAATCTTACACTAAAATACATTTCTAAAATAAATATTTGAAATATAATTGCCATAAAATAACCCAATGTATAGGGATACAGCTGTATTTGGAAGTTCATATGATATTTATAATAATATGCTATACAAGAACAAGTATTGTAATGTAAATCGAAGGCAGTGTCAACCACAGAGGTGATTGCGGTCGTGGAGCTACTGAACAATGTTATTTTCAAATATTTTATTATCCAACCTTGACCAATAGACAGATGAGGATGATCAATAAAAGTTATTCTAAGAGGTGCTACGAGTAAGCTAAGTCTATGAAAATTTAATGGAAATGAACATACGTCACTATTGCATTGGCGACTTTACTCGCTTCCAAATCTTCTTGTTATTTGGCGATGTGTAATCTGTGCTAAGTATAATAATGTGAAATGTAATTTAATTTTTGAAGCCAAGATACACTTACAAGATACACTTTGAAGCCAAGATACAATTTTAAGTTGGAGACCGCAATACAATAACAAATTTTATACGCTACAGGAAGTCACACCTAACACACGCTAAGTAACACCTAAAAATTTATAATTCAAGAAGGGCTGAATTCTAATGTTTTTGGTTTTTAGAACTTATGGATGAGGTACCAAAAAATAAATCTATGAAATTCGTAAACAAATGTATATTGTCAGACTCACGTCTTTATCCCATTGGAGGTGATACGGGATCTCATTTCCGAAGGGAAAGTCAAGGTGACAGTTCATGACGGCGTAACCGCCGACGGAGGCTTGCAGGCGCTCCGCAGTGAGCGGCAGCAGCGAGCCGCGCGCCCGCGCCGGCGCCAGCGCCAGCGCCACACACAACACAGCGACAGCGCGCATCGCTCTGTGGGCCAGCGTCGTCCAGCCCCGCTCGGAGACTGACCGGCCGGCCGGGCCCGGCTCGTGAGTGATGCGCGCCCCGCCCGCCCCTCCGAGCGCGCGGACAATGCTAGGCGCGAGCAGGAAGCGCCACTAATGGCTAAACCGTTTAAGTGCTTTATCTCTCCTTATGTTCTCAGATCATCTTTACCAATGATTACCACGCTTCGTTGGATTAGCGCAGGTGATCTTCAACTTCATGTTCACTTAGCATGAAATTAAATTTGCCATTGTGTTGTATCTTTAGACTTAAATTCATTATGATAATGTCGCTTTATAACGATTGCCTTCTTAATATGTCAAGAAAATCTCAGCGAACTAGAATTTGAGCGACCCAGATTAATCCGATTTGCGTCATATCATTTTGCTTAAACTTATGGGATCGTAGGCAATTGTCTGCCTATTAAGCAAAACCGTGAATTCTTTTTGCGTAAAAATTATGGCACCCAAATAACGGTCTATCTTTGGTATCGGGAATTCCCTTACACATTAAACTCGCCCGCTACTCGAGTGCTTGTCTCAATTCGCCTCGCTCTTGATTCAATATTTGGAAACGATCAATGTTTCGTGTGTGGTAGTCGAGCACGGACGAGTTGAGCCAGCTCGCACCGGGGAAGTACCACACCCCCACAGAAGACCGGCGTCAAATAGCATACTGCTGTGTTTCATTCGGTGAGTGGGGGAGCCGGAGGCACATATCCTTTTCCTTACCCTTCCCAAACCTTTTCTTTATTCCTCTTGACAATGCTTTCGTAATCCCTTCACAATGTAAAGTCGGCAATTCATACAGAGACATAAAGTCTGCAATGGACCTTATGCCTCTCCAAATGTTTATGGACGCTGGTAGCGCTTACCATAAGACACAAAAAAAACATTTTTATGTTTTTATAAGCGCTTTCAACAGGGGCGTAACTACCACCGTACCGATAGCCATATCAATTATCCCGTAAGCTAAAAGGGTATAAAAAAGTTATAGTATAATTTTTTTTAGAAAAAGTAGTATAAGAATAAAAAATACAGAATTAATATAGAGTATTTATTTTATAATTAAGCAAGGAATATTATGATTAGCTTGGCCAAACGAATGACAAAAATTTTATTTATAAGGCATATTTTCAAATTCAAATTCAAAATGATTTATTGTGATTCACTGGTACAAGGTAGCTATTACATTATATGAAGTTCTACTGTGATCTGCCTACAATTGTCAAAAATAATAATGCTCATTTGTACATATTTTCTTTTTTATACCAAGCACAAAATAACAATAGCATTCAAAGTATTATTTTATTGTCCATATATAAAATTTAATAGATAAATGTTATTTATTTATTTATGATTGATCAAAATATTGCGTAAGTGAATTGCAGCTGATTACAACTTCGTTCACGTCAGTAAACAATTCGGGGTGGCGTTTTAGATGGAGAGCTATTTCGTAGTCGTATATACAGGCCTATGTTAAAAATTGCAAATTTTTAAAACAGGGTCTACAGCTCTCGGATTTCTTTAAATTACAAATTGATCGAATATAGCTTTTTGGGCTATAAATAGATTGTCAATATTAGTGGCATTATGGCCCCCAAATATTATTTCATATCTCAGCCATGATGCAACGTACCCATGATATGCAGTAATCAATGTTTTTTTGATAGGCCACCTTTCGTAACATCCGCAGCGCATAGAAAAACTGAAAAACACTCTTACGAAGAAAGTCTAGGTGAGATTGCCATTTCATGTCAGCGTCAATTTTGTATATCGTTCAACGTATATCAAATTTTGTTGATATACGTTGACAAATATCTTAGCCTTCATAGTTTACTACTACTCGCCTTTATAGTTTTTCGACCACGTATGTGAAGATGTATTGTTGAACCTCAACGTTAAAGAGAAAAAAAATGTCCAATGCTGAACGAATAATTTTAAATAGAAAAGCACATACGCTCTTTTTTCAATAAATACGAGGCCAATTCCTGCCATTAAATGTACACAGAAATTAATAGTCCAAGAAAATGGGTAGGGTAAATGCGAATTTGAGATTAAAACTTGAATTTTTGATATAATTTACTTTGAGGAATCTAAAAACGAACTGTGTAAGTTTTTTTTAAATTCACCCCCGAGAAGGGGTGAAAAAAAAAAATAAAAGTCGTTTTTTTGAAATTTTGGCGAAACCGTAAGTGTTAGAAAAAAAAGTTTTAAATAAAATTTGGAGAGCGTAAAATTTTACACAAAAATGTTTCTATGACTTTTTTTCCTAAAATTGAAATTACTGAGATAGGGTAGTTAGAAGCTAGGGGATGATAACTGCAACTTTAAAAAATCATAACTTATTGAAAAATTGATAAAACTCATATTGTTTTTTAATTTAATTACTTATATAATCATAAACTTTGATCCTAGAGAAAAAATTTTTTTTTTCAATTGTTTATAACAAAATTATAACAATTTGAAATTTTTATTTTCAAATTAAATCAAGTTAAACCGATAAAATATATATATATATATATATTTTTTTTTTTTCAATACATTAGTATTTCAAAAAATTGACCATACGCATTGAAATTTAATTTTTACCTGTTATTTTCAAGCAGGTATAAAATAATTTACCTGGTGATAAAAGATATTGTGTGGCGGCGACTTTGCTTTTACTACCGGATTTGGTACCTTATGCGCATGCGCCAGTTGTTCTCAATGGGCCTCTGTGTGTTTTCAGTACTCTCCAGTTGCTTTGAGTAAATTGTAAACAAAAATTTTAACTCCGTTGTGTTTTCTGTTTACTATTTTTTTATTATTAAAAATTGTAAGGTGTTTTTTTTTAATGTGATTAGAAGTTGATTTTCGCTGTTAATTTGAGAAAGGTAATTATTCATGTTAAAAGTAAAAAAAAAAACTAAATAAAATAAAACGACTATGTAGGGTTTAATTCATTAGATATATGGCGCCATCCTTTGGGCGCCATGGGAACTCATTTCGCTGAATTCAAACTGCCGATTTCTAGGAATCGCCAGCCGGTCGACTATATAAACCATCACGTTCAACGCTGCGATTCGGTGTTCATTCGGAAGGCGCAGCGTTCACATCGTGTATCAAGTAACCAATCGAAAGTAATCGTCCACCGCTCGACTATATAAGCCAATAAGTTCAACGCTGCGAGTCAGTGTCCAGTCGGAGGTGGTGATTCTGTGGTGCATCTCGACAAGCTGGACAGATTCTGCAATCACTCGTACTTGGATAAATAATCATCCACCACGTTGGAAAGAATTCATTCATAACAATCTGTTTTATTCAAGAAACTCTTCCGGCTGCTAAGTGGCAGTTTGTACCAGGAAAGGAGAATCATTTCATTTGGTGGTTTGTTCCCGAATGGCTTAAAAAAACCTTCATCAGCATGGCCAGATTGTGCTGAAATTGCAGAAGTAAACGACAATTTAGAAGAACGACCAGTTCAAACTATGACTATAACTACCAGACCTGAATCTATACCAATTGAAAAATGG
>NC_052120.1:83629-98115 GCF_012273895.1 Zerene cesonia
AGTAAATTATATCAAAAATTCAAGTTTTAATCTCAAATTCGCATTTACCCTACCCATTTTCTTGGACTATAAAGCAATTTTATGTTATGGTTGAGCATAACGTATCATTCCAAACCATGGATCAATCAAGTGAAATTGGAACGTATGGAACGTCTCCCAAATAAATATAGTAGTTAGTTATTAATTAAATAAATAAAAATTAAATAAATAAATCTTTATTTCACCTTAATAATTGTACAATTTGGTATAGAGGCTCTGGCCCTCCTGCTAGGTATAACCTGTGGTGAGAGAGCCAATCCCTTCTCTGCTTATTGTATATTCTCTTAGAGGTAAAAATCTCTTAAGAAAAAGGAGAAAAAAGAACCTAAAAATTGTTATATAAAGACAAAAAGGGGGTAGCCAACCCTATGTGGGTGTTAATGTATTTGGATAGTTAGTAGTTACTGAGGTACAGATACAACACTAGCGAGCTGACAGATCGTTGAAACATAGGTCTGAACAAAATCTCTGATTGAGGTTTTAGCAATCGCGTAAATTTAATGACACAAAAACGCAAACCACAAAAAAAAAATTGTTTACAGCAAAACGAAGTCAATTAACCTCAACACCAACATTACACGGAGTATTTTTGGAATGATCTGATAGATCTGATTCTCTTTGTTGTTGCAAGATCCGATCTATCAGCTTCTCAACTAGTATACTTAGTTTCTCTACAGCAAGTGTTGCAGTAAAGAAAGTAAGTATACTAGCCAAGGTAAGGCTCTACTTTACACCTGAACAGCTTCTGAAGCTCTATCAGGCACAAGTTCGGTCGTGTGTAGAGTACTGCTGTCATCTATGGGCTGGAGCTGCAAATTACCATCTGTCAGCCCTTGGTTCAATTGGAAATAGAGCAGCAATACTTATTAAGGTAGCCAGTTCGTCAGCGTTTTATAGAATATATGTACTTTGGTGAATGAGCTGAAGAGTTGCATAACTTGGTCCACTTTTTACCACCGGACAACCAGACGCCATGCAAATCTACATCCTGTTGCTGTAAAATTCGCACAAAACGATTTGCGTCTTATTTTCTTTTGCGAACATCTAAGGATACCACATTCAGGTTTCCCAAGTTCTATAAACAAAAAATAATAATATAAAGTGGATTAAATGTAAAATAATTAAAATGGATAAATTTTTAAGTTCTTTTAGGAATTGCGCCCTCTTTTTCTGAAGGCCGATTTTGACCCTGTAAATCAAGGTGCAGCTGGAGCAGTATTCATTCCATTAGATATTATAATTGGAATTGCTTCAGATGGCGAATAATCCCGGAATCCCAGTGTGCAAATAAAGCCTGCAAGAAATTGACACGGTGGTGTGAGGATTTTGCACCAAATTTATTTAGTTTGTTAAAAAACAGCCCAAAACATCAATGTGAATTTGTCACATTTCAAGCTTTTACATGTACCAAAGTACACAAAAAAATATATTATTATTGTTCTTCGATTATTGGAACAGAGGGATTTTTCTAAATCTTCTCTTTACAAATAAGTGTTTAGATGAACGTCTTGTGCCAGCAGAGAACTTTCATATAATTCTGATCATTCATATTTTCCGAATTATAAAAGAACTGGAAAATGTCATCACAAGAATAAAAAGGGGTAAAAAAGACGAATTAAAATGGCTAGTTTAAAAAAAGACGATTCGGAAAATCTACTCGAAGACACTAAGAAACAGCAATTCTGTAGTGCTGCAAATTGTAAGTAAACAATGTTGCGAAAAGTAAAATTTTAAAATAATAAGCAAAAACACCATTAAATATATAGCACACTTGAGTCTCGCTTCTAATATAAGAGTGACATAATTAACAATAGAAGGTACAAATTTTTAATTATATTTTTATTGAAAACAGTGCTGACGTTGCGCTTGTTTTTGGAGATTTCTTCAGTAATGTCCCTGTTAGTATTACTAAGAATTTGAAGTCTTCAGCCCGTACAGAGACCTTTTTGAGGATACATGTCGTTCAGTGCGATGTATTATTTGAATTGCGACGCGTGACCGCTGATAAATAATAAATTGTTAAAACCATTAAAACATCAAATTTAAATAAAGATCACATCTTTGGGGAATAATTGTTAATTTAGTAATATGAAAGATGAAAATCCATGGAATGTTGTCGCTTAAAAACCATAGGACAGTTCTTTGACATCATTATTGGGTACATATTGCCTATGTAGAATGATGTAAAATTGATATGATTTTAAAAGATCATCTACAGAATTAGCTACCGACTCTTCTCCGTAGAAACTGCATAAAAATGTTTGAGTTTGAGTTCGAGTTCATTTCTTATGACAATTAATACATCCGAATCCTAAAAATATTATACAATCCCTACAAAAATCGTATTACCCATTTTTAAGATTCTGAATTCACGGGACGTAGCCTGTAGCAATTTGCAGCATAAACGGCTGTATCTTTAGTTTGCGTTGGCTTAGAAGTTTGAAGTTTCACAGTTCCAAAGGGCAGTTGAGTATCTGATACGAATTTCAGCTTGATGCAGATGAGCGCTTGCCGCGCGCTCGTGAGGAAAGGGTACAGATAGACAAATGAACAAACAATTAAGTTATCCTATAACTCCTATAAGGAAGAAGAAGCAAATCGAAACAAACAATACATATAAATAGTTGCCAGATTAATTAATCTGCAGCGTTGGCTTTCTTATCAAAACAAAAAGAAAATCAATTTGATCCTATCCCACGATACCTCACAAGTAAGAGAAAGGTCGCGATTTATTTTGTCACCACCAGTTCAATGTTCAGGAAACCATTTCAGAATAACCAAGAATATAATCAAGAAAGCCTATCGAACTTAAAAAAAACACTTCTATTAAAATTGCCTAGCTTAAGAAACCACCGAGCTAGAGGTGAACCATTTTTTAAAATATCCGCAACGAATCGAGAACCTTCCGTCGTTTCGAGATCACCGATAACGACCCAGAATTATTAATATTTCCTCGAATCTCGACAATCTACTGTTAATCGGTACTTAAGTTAGCTAAAAATGTACGCAAACGTTCTCGGACATAATATTTTCTGTGTGGTTTTTGGTATTTGATTTATGTGAAATATGCATTATCTTTTATAAAAAAGAAATATTCTTATAAAAGATAATGCACACTTCACATTTTTTTTATTTTGTACAAATAGTCCACATAAAGGCAAATAAAAAGATAATATGATGTATCAGGTTTATTTACTTCATCTTATCTGCACGATAAGACACGCCGTCATAATTAACGTTAATAATACATTTTGGAATATTTTGGAACTTATCAATAATGGAAATCATATACATATACTATTTTATATTCTAGAATGGTTAAAACATTTTAAATTAGAGAAAATAGTGCTCTTACAACTAGGAATGGATCCTACAACGTCCGATAATGAGTACGCGTTAGGTGATGCGTGTTTCGATCGATGGATCGGTAGAAGTAGGTCCGTTTTTTGAAACATGCATTCGGATAGAAATGTAAAAAAAGAATTATCCATTTTACAATAAATTTGACAAAAACATCTAAGTACGTGTAGTTAAAAACATTACAAATATAAAGTTAATATATCTTATAATTAATCATATCATTATATTTAAAGTTTTCTTGTTCAATGCTAAATGCGTTGCATTAACCCTGCATGATGAGATGCACAAAGTTCTCGTAGTTGATGTTGCCCTGCGAGTCCTCCTGCCCCTGCAGCAGCTGCTCCACCTGCGCGAGATTGCATTATAACCCACAACCAGCAAACCAGTAACGACACACGGCACAAAAAGTCACAACATAGTTCGACATTTTGTGATTATCAAATATAATCCGATTTGCTTCAAATAAGCTCGAAATTATCTGAATTTCAAACAAGAAATTCAATAGCAGCGTACGTACAGTGGTTTTTTGAATGAAATGGATTACCTCATCATCACTCAGCTTTTCACCAAGAGTGGAAAGCAGGTGGCGCAGTTCTGCAGACGAAATGAAGCCGTTGCCGTCCTTGTCAAAGTGTCTGAGGCCCTCGATAAAGTCATTGGCCGTATCTCCGCTTCGAGCCTTTGATATCGCCTGCAGATTCAAAACTTTTTCATCATTTCACTAGAACCAACTCAATGCTAAGGGGATAAACATATTAATAATGCTAATATACCAAACTTTAAATAGCAAGAAAAAAAATTATTTATGTATATAGATGAAAAATCTGGTAACTTTATATCTAGTTAGTAAATGTTAATTAAAAAAAAAATGTCTCGGTCTGGCAGGACACAGAAGGCTGATCACCTACTTGTCCTTAAAGAAAAAACGAACAGTGAAACAGATGTACATCATCTGCCCCATACCCCACTAGGGGACACGGGACTTCACTTTACTTTTTTATTACAGTTAAGGACAATTTGTTTTTATATGACATTGCTTTAAAGATTTTAAACAACTCATTTTTCAATATTAGGAGGAGGTTCTAAGAATTGAACTACATTTTTTGTATCTTCAGTTTTCATATGGTAAGTCAATTTTAATTATCATTATCATTTTCATGCTTTATCTTCGAAGCTAGTAAGTCTGCAATATTTTAAACTAAGACTGATAAACTGGCATGTTCATACATTGATGGACCAAAGGTGTCAATCAAAGTTGTTTATCATAAAATAAAATGATTTCCTTTGAGAAACACATCTGTCAGTATAAGTTTTTGAGTCAAGACAAATCAAGAGTCAAGTTTATAATATCAACAAAAGTAACAGTGGCCCAATTGACACATGGATATGGCAAAACAACTTAAGCACCTTGAATTTACAAGTTCAACTACTTGGTGCACTGTATACCATTTTACAGAAAAATTTAATTAGCTGTTGTTTCAATAATAACAGTATTATTAAATAAACAAACATACATTTAATTATTCCACCATAAATTTACACACAAAAATATGTGTACTTGTGTTTGTATATAATTGGCTCTTTCAGTGATCAAATATACATTTAACTATTGAGTTGTATCAATAAAAGGAAAAACAGTGACAGTGTTAATTAGAATATCCAATACATAGTAAAATTAGAATGTAAATACCTGGTAAATAGGCAGAAAGACTTCAAAAGAAATTCTCTCATCAGGTTTCAAGTGCAGAGTACATTTCTTGACATCTGATTCAGTGGGGTTCTGTCCAAGGGCTCTTAGAGCGTCTCCAATTTGGGCCACATGAATCTTGCCATCTCCACGTGAATCAAAAAGCTGAAAGGCTTCTTGAAACTCTGCAAATCAATTGTTAATGGCACTTTATTACCAGGGATGTGTTAATTATGAAAAGACATACATATGACACAACAAACCTTCAACAGATGTTAGTTTGAGCTTGGTGGGCGGTTCGTACATAAACATGTTACCCAGCGAAAACTTGACGACGCAATGAGCGCAATGAGCGCAGCGAGCTGCACACGGCCTCCGACATGAGTGTTTAAAATACAAACCTTATACGGAATGTAGGGCGCTTGCAAAAGGCGACGCTTTCGGAGATCAAGACTGTTGATTGACGTGAGTCATAGGGCGATCGACGAGCCAACGACACGTTTCACTTATTTATCGGCAATTACATTTACAAGTTAATGCTAACAAAATTATGCAAATTATATCGTCATTTTATCATATTTAATTCGTAGACGTCAGTTTTGCTTTGAATTTGAATACACTAAAAGATATGGAATAATTTTTCCATAACTGGCATCATCAATAATGACTCACCTGCCAACTGATCCTCGGAATATCCAGCCTGGAAAAAATATTACATATCAGATAAATACATAAGTAGCTTGAAAATATTAACTGTTTGCAGTATAAAATAAATTTGTAACACAAACCATATTTTCCCTATTAATTAATTACTTATTTGAACCTATGTAAGGTAAAAAATAAATATTTTATATTTCCAATTACAGAAGGAATGACGTTAGGCACTAAGCAAATTAGGTATTTTTCTAATGTCACATTCAAAAATCAAATGACACCATGACGCAATACAACACATCGAATGCAGATAATATATTTGTACTGTAAGGATAAGCAAAATATTTACCAATGAAATCAAATCTTAAAAATTAATTACATTAAAGACTTAGATTTATTTTAAGTATTTTGTGTTAGGTACGTACATAAATAAAATAAGTTCTTTAACATTTTGATCGTACCAAGTATGGTACCTACCGAGGTAATTTATCAGACATTTACAAATTTGAGTCTATGACTAATAAATTAACTTACATTATTTGTAGAAAAATACTCATAATTTAATGGTAGAATTCTAAAGTATTATTTCAAAGTAAATCATATTACTTTTTATATCTGCGTTCACATTTCCGAACGTGACTAGCCATTGATCTTTCGTGCAAAAAAAAAGCCGATTGAGCTCGACGGCGCGGTCGGGTTGGTTGCCGATTGGTGAACGATTTGTAGAAAGAAGGAAAAGAAAAATGGCAAAATGGTGTAGGAACGGCTAAGGTTAGTATTTGATTAATAATTAATTATCAAATGTTTAGCGGTGTTGTTGCAGAAAGCATAATACTTGATTAATATCGTGTAATATAGAAATAATGATTACCGTTATCGGGCGAGGTAGGCGACGGGGCGACGTCGAAGTTCGGCAAAGGCTTTGTTCGCTAAACTCCACGTGCCTTCCGCCATTTAGTACTAATTTCAAGTGATTTACGTGTAATACTGATACTGCAATCGGCAGATATTATAGCAGAGCTATTAACCACTTATAATCTGTTCATATTTTTGGTGTTATATGGCTATATACAGAAATTTCTGACCACTGTGGCGGGACACGGCGTGGTCTTCTCGGAGCCGTAAGCCGGTTCGCCAACATAGCTAGGATCCAAAATTCCATGCTAAAGCTAGCAGGTGTTGCAGGACCGAGGAGCCATGTCTTCAGGCGGCGAATTCGTGGAGGGGTGGGTCGTCACCCAGGTGCTGGGTGAAGGGGCTTATGGAGAGTAAGTTTATTTATACAACAATTTAGTTTTGAATCAATGCTTTTAATAAGAAAATAATAGTATACATTATTAATTGAACAAAGGTGTATACATAAAGATATGATGTAAACAGTATTATTTACTTTTTTTTTTTTTTGAAAATAGAAAATTATATGTAAATTTTGACTTGGTTCATGCATATTGTTTATTCATGCTGTTAGTGTATGAATGATTTATTTGGACTAAAATTATTTGGTTACAAATATATATTATAGGTAAACTATTACATGAAAAGAAAATAATATCCTTACATGTATTGTATTTTTATTTTGTGCAATCTAATTTACCAGTTCCTAAAAATATAACAAGAAATCGATTATTTGTTGTGCCTAATCTGATAAATTTATTTTAAATTACCTATAATGAGATATATGGGAAAAAAGAGAAGAGAGGTATTGTTTACAGCAAGAGACAAGCTTCACTCATATTTTATATTTGGATTGTATTTTTTAATTTTAAATCACATTTTGCAAGATGACAGTATAAAGATTTTTTTCGTATCAAATCATTAAAAAAGAATGAATATAATAAAACGCATAAAATTTGTGTTAAAATCCAAATCTTTAATTATAAAGTAATATTTAAATGTATTCCAATCATAAATTATAGTACAAATTTTATTTGTCTTACATATATATCAAAAAGTAAATAAGTATTTATACATGTATGCATAAAAGGCTTGCAATAAACTTATACTAGTCAAAAGTAAAGGTGTAACTGTAAAATTCAATCTCTGTTTCTTAATGTATCCTCTGTGGATTTAAGATTTATTTGTTGCATCATTTGTCTTATCTCTTCTTTTTTGTCTTCTTAAAACTTACATGTTTATATTTTGATGCATATAAACATACACTTTCTTAGATTGACTTGGCTGTAAATATCTTGATCATGTCATTGTGTCCGTTGCTGATTGCAATATTTGTAATCAAGCTAAGTACTCTGTTGAAAACGTTAGAATTGTCCTGCGCTCTGTTACGTAAGCGGGTGGCCGTCCGCGACGCTGGCGGTCGAGCGGGCGGCGGCAGCAGCTAGCGGGCACTCCGCACTAGGCACTAGGCAGTAGGCAGTAGGCGCACGCTGAAAGCGGATGTAGGTGCTGCAACGCACAAAAAGTGTTAGTGGCGCGGAGAGCATCCTTGAAAGTTTATCCACCTCGCGCGGTCAGTGGCGCGCGCGGCCAGACTACGCGTTTTTACACAAACACGTATTTTCGGCATTAGCGCCGTGCATAAAATGGCGTATGCCCCTATTTGCATTTCATTCTTTGACTTCTATAAAAATGATATAATTCTATCTGACACCGTCTTTGTAGTTTATACGCGCATACGTAGACTCTAACTGATAATTTATAGCATACATTTTTGTTCAGCATCACTTTTCGTTATTTTGCACAGATCGCGGGATAGGATTTATGAAACAACGCGGTGTAATGGCAGCGGATTCAATAAAACCGTATATAATTACTTTTTCTTCAAAAATCTCACCGACGTCCCCGAGAGGGAGGTAACTCCATATCCTAAAATGGGACCTAACGACAAAAAATTCTATCAAATACAAAAACAATCATGTCAAATGGTTAACCAACTCTGGAAAATCACGGGCCTGTTTATCTTTTTCTTTGACTGCGCTGACAAAGCCTTGTGGTATTACTTTTGTGGTTTTTTGTGACTGAAACATGTGAAGTTGTGACAGGGTAGGAACTGATGTTACGATACGATACGATACGATTTAGGTGTTTAGTTTATAAGTATTCCGCTACGTATGTCATTGTTTCAAGTTACTGCATTAATCATTTGTATTAAGTGGTTAACTTAATATTTCTCCCTCCGTTGGGTGAAGCCATTAACAAAGAGAAGAAGAAGAATTTGTATTTCTATATCATTATACTGGAAACACATATGTAGCCTATAGCACTTGGCAATCGTGTACGTCATAACTAACGGTGAAAAGTTCGTAATCCGTCCAGTCAACAAAAAAACTTTTCAGTTTCATATGAAAGAAAGAAAGAACAATTTATTTTAACACACACAAACACACAAATAGTAACAATACATAAAAATAAAAATAAGTGAAATGAAAAAAAAAACTTAATAAGAGAATGAAAAAATAAATAAATTAATTAATATAAATAACGTGTGGTTGCGTGCGCCAAAAAAGATATATATTATTTTAATAGATTCAATATCGTATTTTCTTGTGTTAGATTTTACGCGAGTACTATAACATTTAGAAATGAAAGATTTTTTAATGGCTTTTACACGACTTGTCTCCCCGTGACCACGCTCGCTGTAGTGTTCGAAACGTCGAGTTAATAATATAGTGGATAAATCGCGTTTAAATTCCGTTAAAAAGTCTTAAATTTCTAGATTCGTCATCGTTTTCTGTAAATCTGAACTTTTAAAACCTCTCATACAAAAATTTATTATTGCTGCGTTTATTAACCCATGACGTTCATAGTACTCATTCTACTAATCCTACTATCCTACTTCATACCAATATTATAAATGCGAAAGTTTGTAAGGGTGTGTAGGTGTTGGTTGCTCTTTCACGCAAAAACTACTGAACCGGTTGCAATGAAGTTTGTTACGTAGACAGCTTGAGAACTGGAATAACATAAAGGCAACTTTTTATCCCGATATTCCTACGGAATACGGACTTACGCGGGTGAAACTGCGGGGCGCAGCTAGTATCTACATAACTAAGCGAATAGTCGCGGGTAACAGCTAGTTGGAAAATATATTATGAACATTTATGTGTATTTTTATTAATGTACGGATAATATAAGTGGATAAGATTTATTTTTCAATGTAACACGTGCGTATAAACGAGTATGTAAAGTGGAGGGATGTCGCCTCAGAGTCCGGTTGCTGATGCACGCGCGGTCGGGCGCGAGCGTGGCGCTGAAGGCGGTGCGCGAGGCGGCGGGCGGCGCGGGCGCGCGCGAGGCGGCGCTGCACCGCGCGCTGCGGCACCCCAACGTGCTGCGCTGCCTGGGCGAGCGCCACCACGGCGGCGTGCAATATCTCTTCCTCGAGTACGCGCAGGGCGGCGAGCTCTTTGATCGCATCGGTGTGACATTTCGCTTTACTCTACTCGGATGCACCAAACTTACTGAGGAGTCGATAGATTCTCAAAAGGAAAAGTCTTACACCCCGCCTCGAATTTATAGCTGAAACCTCGGGAAGACAGCGCGTCGCGCTGGTGTCGCTTCATTATCACACTTATAAGTTATTGAAGTCGTTTCGGTCGAGATGAGGAATTTGATTTGCTTTAAGAGAGCCGGCCGATATATAAATACGAGATGAAAGTTCACCTTATCGGAGCATAAAAAATTTTTACTTCACACTTGTTATAGACAACGATACGGTACGTATGCATATACGTTTCGACGAAACGTCGAATCATAGTACGTGCCGAGTCAATTGTATGATTCGAAGCTAGTCAGAATTGGCCTTCGGCGATACGGCCGGGCGGCGAAGGGCACGACGTAAGAGCGTGGCGAGCGGCATGCTGAGGAGGCAGTGTGGTGTGCAGAGCCGGACGCGGGCATGCCGGCGAGCTGCGCGCGGCGCTACTGGCGGCAGCTGGCGGCCGGCCTGCGCTACCTGCACGCGCGCGGCGTGGCGCACCGCGACATCAAGCCCGAGAACCTGCTGCTCGACCACAACGACACGCTCAAGATCTCCGACTTCGGCATGGCCACGATGTTCCGGTGAGCGACCGCCCCCCGCCCCTCGCCCCGTCCGAGCCGCAGCCGGCAGTAACGCAGCGCGTGTCCGCAGGCACGGGTCCCGCGAGCGGCTGCTGTCGCGCGTGTGCGGCACGGTGCCGTACGCCGCGCCCGAGGTGCTGGCGGCGCAGCGGCGGCCCTACCGCGCGCCGCCCGCCGACCTGTGGGCCGCCGCGCTCGTGCTGCTCGCCATGCTCGTCGGAGGTACGAGCACGCGCACACGCACACGCACACATGCACACACCGCATTTCAGCACGCATTATATTATACATATACATATGAATTTAAGATTTCTATCTTCTCTAGACAGGAGAAGCTACATTTGTATTATGATTGATTTCCTTTACTGAGCTTATACCAATTATACAGTACGTATTTAAATATACAAACCAAAAGATTTGTATTTCTCAAGGAAGGAAGGATGATAAAAATATGTAGATTGTGTCGCTAAGGTAAAGTTGTTTATGAATTTATCTGTCGTCGTAAAATTGTATTAACTAAGTTATATTATAATCTAACTCGTGAGATTGCAAATTTTCGAAAAATTGTCAACCGTAACGTTTGCTTGCAATTTCACGCATCATTTTATCTGTGACTGTGAGTACGTCGCAGATACGTATTATGCCGTAACTCGCTTTCCCCGATCGTCCGCTAGGCTACCAGCCAACGGAGGCGCGCTTTGAGTAGTTTTTAATTTTAATTAGCAAACCTGATCTAACCCGTCGCCCGTTAATGCCCATTCCACATTTCAACTGTTTCAAATCAATACATTATAATCTACCGAAAAATCCGGCGTTACATTGTAAGCGGTATGTTACGGATCACAAATTTTCTACAGATCATTTTATGTTGACAAATCCGTTGCAAACAAACATTTCCTCATAATAATGTTTTTGTAGATATGAAGTGTTCCACTAACGGAATTGAATTTATGTAATGTTTTTGTTGCAATCATTTTAACAATAATTTTTAAATTTCGTATCGTTTGCAAAATGCGAGATTCACAAAAAATATGTTCAGTATAAAAATTCAATTTTGATTCACGCTTTATAGTACTTCAAAATCTCCTTTTATAGCTACAATGTACAATGACTCAGTATTAGTAACATATATTTTCTTTTCAACCTTAAGAAAAGGTTAATAGGATATCAATAAGTTATCAATAGGATTTTTGTGGTAGTTGCTTCATAATTATTTGCTAGGTGTATTAATTTTTATGATTTTTTTTTAGTTGAAAGCAGGAGCCTGCCATCTGGTACGGTCTTCTAAATTTCGTGTCGGTCTAACAATTTGAAGGCGGTTCATTTTTTTATTAAAATTTATTGTTTATAATAAACAGCAGTATCAATTCAAATACACTACTCATTTTGGTTCGAGGAATTTTGTAGTTGAAAATGAGAGCTTTGAGCTCTTTATAATTGGGATATAGCACTTTGAATTATTATTTAAAAAACATTCACGACTAATGATTGTGCAGTCAGCACAGTGTATGAATTAGTTGCATTTTTTATGGTCGTGTTCCAAAAATTATCAATTAAAACTATAATACATATATAATGCATGTACTTGTAGTGATTTTATAGCCTGTCAGTTGTCACTTGAATAACAAAACCATTTGTTGTTTGATATATTGCATGTCATGACAATTTCACTTCATGAGCTTGATCTGTAACTGAAATGAATATGTGTGATGGTTTTGCTCAATTTTTATCGAGGTAAAGTTCTCAATTAGCTCGTCAGCTTTTTTTTATCTGTTGAAAAATTGTGATCATAAGAAAACTTAAAAATATAAATCGGTTTAAACAACACACATGGAGAGCGTCGTCGGAAATCTCGTTCGGGCCATTGAGAACCTGACCTTATAAAAGCATCTTTTGATCGAAACGAAATAAATATGGCTACAACACGCGTCGTTCGTGCAGCATGCGGCGCGGGCCGCCTCTCGTCTCTTTGGTATCCTAGCTGTAGGCGTTGTCGCTCCCTAAAGTTATGGTACCGAAGTTACGAGGCGCCGCCCCTCTGCCCGCCGGCCGCGCCCCGCTACCCGCAAACTGCAACCTGCAACCTGCAACTCGCAACTCGCAATCCGCAACCCGCAACAAGCAACAAGCAATCTCGTCGGATGTTAATGGTCGATTTTGAGTCCATCTATTGCTCTCGTCTTAGTCATCGCACCATAGTCGTCTCTCACACGAGAAAATCACTCGAAAATAGCTCGCACCCTTAGCGTCCGAGTCGCGGTAAACATCAGTTTAGCGACAGTCGGTCGACGGCGAACCCGCGGGATCGATTCGACACTGTCGCAAACGAGCGTCGACCATGAATACGGCGTTCTCATCGGGCGAGCGTTTCCAGAACTACCATGGGAGCGCGCCAGCGAGGAGGACGCGCGGTACTGCGCGTGGAAGGCGTGGGCGGAGGGCGAGAGCGCGCAGCCGCCGAGCGGCGCGTGGCGGCGGCTGGCGGGCGGCGCGGGCGGCGCGCTCGGCCTGCTGCGGCGCGCGCTGCGCCCCGACCCCGCGCGCCGCCCCGCGCTCGACGCGCTGCTCACGCACCGCTGGCTGAGCGACGACGGTGACCGGACAGGTGCGAGCCCCTCCCCGACCACCCCATACCTCCCTCCGCCTGCTCCCCCTCACATATTTTTTGTTTATAGATTAAATTTATAAAAGAGGTCATAAGAAAGAGAAGACTTGCGATGGGACGCGAACCAGAACCCTTGAAGATTGTTGGTATCGGATGTGGCGTTCAGGGATGCGGTGTATTCGGGTCAGGTACTAGGTGACTCTGAGTGGCGCCGGTCTCAGAGACGCCTGGTGCCTCAGCCCGGCGCCGCCCGCCTCGCCTTCGCTTCGCATCGCATCGCGCCGATAGCCTTCGAGAACGAGGCTCGGTTCGGTTCTTTGGCGATTTAGCTCCATGACGTGACTTGCTCATAAAGC
Organism: Zerene cesonia; assembly: GCF_012273895.1. NCBI lineage: Eukaryota > Metazoa > Arthropoda > Insecta > Lepidoptera > Pieridae > Zerene > Zerene cesonia. Next base: position 97,350 of record NC_052120.1, read on the forward strand.
TAGATTACCAAAGCATTGCGCTGGCCCATATCATCGGTTGCAGATTTGAAGAATATTTTTTTACTTAAATGGTCAAGAAATTGTAATGTGGTGTAAACATGAACATAAACATAATATATTCCAGATATTATTTTCATTGTATTATAAAGGCAATTGAACAGTATTGAAACGACCCAACTATCTATTATTAACAGATCCCCATCATTAAATTTTAAAAGACCTGTTGAAGCTTTAAAAGTAAATTAAAAATGTTAGTTAGATGGAATCATGTTATGTTACAACGAAATAATTTCAATAAGATCTTACTAAATAACAGCCGACTACAAAAATTAAATTATAATTAATTTTGCGCTACTGAAAAAAAAAGCTTCCATAAAAATCAAATACATTATAATTAATCAGAAATTTCAAGTTCTTGTACAAGTGCATGTGTAAAAATGATTTCAAGTTATAGGTTTTAATTTTGTTTGTGGTTATTTCAATATAATAATTAATACTTTTGTAATATTATATTGAAAGTCCTAACTAATATTGGATCGCACGGTATTACATGCAGTATTACACACACATTAAACGAGTGTCAACCAAATGAAGCTTCTATGCTTCTGTTGTTTGTCACTGTCTTCTTTCCTTTAACCATCAAACTGTTGATTGCATTTCATCTAAAACTTTCACAGAAAATAACTCTTCAACATTATTTCTTTTAATTTTGCTGTAATTTTTCATGGGTATGGATCACAAAGTGTAGTGTGTTGTGTCGTGTGCG
>NC_052120.1:98125-119479 GCF_012273895.1 Zerene cesonia
GCGGAGGGCGCGCGCGCGTGGAGCTCGCAGCCGGCGACGGGGGAGGCGGGGGGCGCGGAGCCGCCGCTGAGCGCGCGCGACATGGACGAGCTGCTGAGCTACTCGCAGCCGGCGCGCGGCGACGAGCTGCTGCTGGGCTCGCCGGAGCGCGGGCCGGCGCCGCTGCAGCGCCTCGTGCGCCGCATGACGCGCGTGTTCGTGCGCGCCGCCGAGCCCGCTGCGCTGCGCGCGCTCACCGGCCTGCTGGACGCGCGCGGCTACCTCTGGCGGTACCTGCACCCCAGAATCGTAAGTGCCGGCCTCGCTTTAAATACGCTCCCTCTAGACTAGCCGTTATGATGTATATACAAACGGTCTTATTCATAAAAAATATAGCACACTTACAGTTTAGTCGAATGTCAAAAAAAATTTTTTTTTTCTTTTTTTTATATCACCGTCATCATTGGAGCTGGTGTGTCTACCACCGCCCGTGAACCTTTCGAAAGACGTAAAGGTCGATTGCCTTTACAAATGGATTGCCGTCTTCAAATTGGAAAGGTCTTAAAAAAGGATTTACGAGAGAAATAAAAGAAAGGGCTATATTTATGAATAAGACCGTATATGTATCGCTTTAATCACTCAGTTGGATCATGTACAAAATCAATGGTGAAAGATTTTTTTAATCTGTCCAGTACCATAAACAAATAAATATAATCGCTTCAGCTTTAAATGCAAACTCAAATTCGAACATTTATTAATACAATTAGACTCCTTCTCATCTTTTTTCTTTTATCATTTTTGAATAATAATAACATAGTTTTGCCATTTACCACCGTTTCAAAAAGCAGCTTGTGCTGAGATCTGGCAGGAAACTCGGCAGCTTTTAGTCTGGGTTAAAGAAAAGAGATCACTATCGATTAAACTTTACTTAGTTTCGGCGAGACGGTCCCTTCTGTACATGGATTGTCATACAAAGATTTCAAAAAACATTTATGTAATGCGAATCGAAATCGTCAGCTGGCGATCGAATGCGGGTCGGTGAAGATGCGCGCGTGGGCGGTGCGCGTGCGCGCGGCGGGCGCCGGCGCCGGCGGCGAGCACGTGATGCTGGAGTTCCGGCGCTCGCGCGGCTGCGGGCTCGCCTTCAAGCGGCGCTACCTCGAGCTGCGCGACGCGCTGAGCCCGCTGGCGGCGCCCTCGCCCGGCGCCCCCGCGCCCTACGCCCCCGCTGACCCCGCCGACCCCGCAGACTTGCTCGCGCCGCCCGCCGACCTGTCGCAGCCCATGGACACCGACGCCGACGCCGAGTAGGCGACTCGCCACGTGAACCTACTAGGAAACCCGCTATTTAAGCACATTATAATGGTGCGTAGTCGTTGAGTAAACGATATTTTCGCTTTTAAAGCGATCTTTGAACCGTTGAGCTGTTGTTATGGTTACCCGTTGAAATGATATTTCCTACTGAAGACTGATATTTTTATACTCTGTATGATAAGAATATTTTTGCATTGCGTTTGTTGTTGTATTCGTTGTATGATTCGAAAAGACATTTTTGGTGAAATTTATAATAAGCAACTGTTTAAATCTTCTATACGACTACAATAAAAACGAGAGACCAGTACCTACATGTTACAATATAAGGAATGGAATCCCTTAGCTAAACTCATAAAACTGAATTCTGTTGGATGAAAATGTATATTCTTATTATTTAAAATTAATCACTTAAAAATTTGTCCTTTTCCAAAATCAAATTACATACAACATTCGTTTATAACTTCACAATAGGACACAGTAGTTCGGAGTCTGTGTAATCGGCGATTGGCGCGATGGTCCTTGTGAGGAGGGGAGGATGGACATTGTGATTTACATTTCAGAGTTGTCAAACTGTGATTTGATTTTCTCACCAAAATTGTCTTAGTCCTAGTTCATTAGTAATTAAACAAAGTGTCAATTATATCGTCTAAGTTATTTGTAATAATTTATGTTTTTAATAAATGAACCGTTTGTATTTATTGTTTTACTTAGATGTTTTGGCATCATTTTCGTTCTATGTGTTCTATGTTAATTTACGGTATACATATTAAGAATAATGTAGTCAATTCAGATCAATCCAAAAACTACTTGACTGATACGAAATTTCTTTCAAAAGTAGAAAGATAAAAATACCCCGAGAAAAATGATATAATGAAATACATACATTTTTGCGATAATACTGTTCAAGGAAAATATCACGTTTAAATGAAACTACGTAGATATTATGTTCTTCAAGGATAATTACGAACTATTATTTATTTTGGAAACGAACACCTATTGCAGAGCCGCAACAGACCACCTAAACTATACGAGAAAAAAATTGTGCCGTAACGAAATATGTTACACGTGATGAGCATTTCTGCTGAGAGAATTAATTTGAAGATCACTTGATGTGCAGCTCGGAGAGCCCAGCTACGCTATATATAACATGTATAGGGATGAAGTCTTAGCAAATATTGTTCGTCTGATGGGCATATTCTATTGACATAATAATCGAGATTTTAATTGATTTCAGAAGAAAAGTGTTATGTCTATTCCTTTAAAACTTTTTTAAGCCAAAGGCACCAGCTTGTGATAAAATATAAATAATCAGCTGATCTGGCAAACGCTCTTTTGCCTTACTCGTATCATTTAGGGACTCTCAGACCTACCGATATGTACGTAAAATTTAATGAGAATCGGCCCTTTCGGAGGAGTATGGTACCTAAAAGTGTGAGACGAGGATTTTATATATAAGAAGATAATAGTTTCAGAGCCGATTGCCTATCGCCAAAAAACATAAAATATTTTCATTTTCATATACCTAGATAGCAAATTTTCGTTTTCTCTTACTCACATACGTTACATTGATCAATTATTTAAGGGAAGTGAAAAGTCGGTCATCAGTATTTGTCCCGATTGTCCCGACAGAGAATGACAAGTGCGGTCCCGAGCTGTGACCAACGTCCCGACAGGCATTTTTGGCGCTCTGACTGATCGTTTTATTTTTATTTCAACAAATAAAATTGTACAAATTCTGATATCGACAAAAGTGTAGTTTGTAGGGAACCCTCGATAGCATTTTCATTTTAAATTTTATTTCTTTTTCACGATTCATAACAAGCCTGTGCCCCATTCTTATGTGTAAATCGGTGTTCATTATCATCATCATCCCATATATTTTCCCAATGCTGGGTCACAGGCCTCCTATGAGGGGGTTCAGACCATAATCCACCACGCTGGCCAAGTGGTTGGTGGTGGGTTGACAGATGTCATATATCGTCGAACTTTTGATTCTTGGACATGCTGGTTTCCTCACGATGTTTTCCTTCACCGCAGTGGTGATGTTATCCTCACGTGCAGATAAATTGAAAAATCTATTTATTTCCTGTACGGTCGCCCGGTCTCCAAACCCGACTTATCAATTTTGAAGTCCGAGGTTCTCACCACTGAGCCACCACTGCCTTATTAAATCGCTGTTACTGTATACGTATACATTGTACATCATTATATTTTTTTTTATCGCCTAGCAGGCAAACGAGTGTGCATCGCGAATGTGTTACCGGCCTTTCCCATCGAATGTGCCTGGGAACACCGAAGATGGATGATGATGGAGATCATTCCACAGGACGGTTGTTCTTGGCAAAAAATGCAGAGAAAAGCGCACAGTAGTAGTGCGCCATGCATCGTGGTGGTGCGGATGATATTTTAATTTGTGACGTGAGGTTGGTGACGGCTATGGACTTGGTAACTGGGACCAGGTCAAAGCAAGCTTTATTACAATCCGCGGGGCTGTGGAGAAGGTCATGGATGTGTCTGGAGTGATGCCCTGGAATTTTTGTACTTTTGCGATGAGATGATTTGGTCATAATTTAACATTGACACTGACCGAGATGAGGCGACGATAACCTCGCTCATGTGTTTAAGGATATAGGTAAGATATGGAAGAAAAAAAAAGCCATACAACGTATTAAATGGATTTATTACAAAAATTTCATCATCACTTGACAGTTTCTTTCAGGCTAGGTCCTAATACGCAAACTACACGATACACCAAAACAATGCACTTTGCCGCGCGCTCAGCTCGGCTCATCAAATATTCAAGCAACCCAAACGCCCGCGCCACCCAGCGCTCACTGTATTTATCATAATATTCATATTAATAAATATTAATTATTGTATATTTTTATTAATTAAATGCTACAGCAATAGTGCAACGTACACATAATTACGCAAAGTAAACAAATTCAGTTCCGGTGTTTTCGTTTGTGGCAACATTGTTTACTTATAATATACCTTCTAGGGACTTGATGAGTTATCGTATAAATGATAGGAATTTCTATGTAAATCATGGTGAATAGCCATTTCTGGGAGGACAGAAAGAAATCCCAAAATTAGGTAATTGCTGAATTGCTTATTTAATTGCAGCATTTCTATATTAGTCTCCCCGTGACCACCACGCTTGCTGTAAAGTGTTCGAAACGTCGGGTTAATAATATAAATGAATAAATCGCGTTTTAAATCCGTTAAAAAGTTTTTAATTTCTAAATGTATAATACTTGCGTAATATCAAACACAAGAAAATACTATTTCTATATTAGCTAATAAATTTTATACACAGCAATAGTTTCCTAAATTCCGGCCATCCACATAAAAGCGTCAACTTGTCAAATTACTACAAAAAAGACGATAAAATATTAACCATAACTGCACATTAGCTAAATAAAATTGATACTACTTCAGGCTCAAAAATTAACGACGAAGGCGGTGAATAGACCACGGATGTGGGGTTAATGGCAACGAGAAAAGGTGGATAAAAACACGACTTTTAGCAGTTACATACATAAACATTTTTTATTGAGATTGTTTGATTGATTTTGATTGAGATTAAATTTTATTGTAATTAGATTTACTAACTAATAATTCACTAACGACTGATTCACGGTGAACTGTCCAATGTCCCGTGCTGTTGCACTGGGTAATCTCGTTTAACTCCATGCCTATGTACTGCATTGTAATGTAATAATTGCGTGGCTATCCACGGGCTATCCCTAGCTCATCTTCTCTTTTCACGACTGTCTTTTTACCCCAATTTTTAGTTAGAAACTGCCTACTTATTCTAAATTCATTGACAGATTATTTAATATTGATAGAATTATTCTTTTTAACAAGAACTAAACTGCCTTCAAGATTCAGAATTAGACCAAATTTAAATGGAACCACCTGGAAGGAAGAAGCTTTCAAATAAAAAACAATTTATAAAAATCGGTTCATCCAATGAAAAAGTTATGAGGTAACAAACACCAATGAAAAAAAAAACGTTGTTGAATTGCAAACCTTTTTTGAAGTCAATTGAAAGCACAGTTTTAGTACGTAGCTGACAGAAATAGCAGCCTATTATTTTACTAAGTCGCATACCCACACTTTAAAAATAAAAAATGCTAAAGAATATAAGGTGATAATAAACTTTGATTTAATCTAATTTGATGAATTTCTGTATGATCTCATTATTGTGTTGTTGTATAAAAGCAATAAATTAGAAACTATTTTGATAAGAATACTATGAAAAACATCTCGAGTCGAAAGTCGTGTGGCCTAATTGTTTGTTAAATAACAAACATTTGTTAAAGTCGTCTGTAACAACTGATATGTTCAGTGCACTGTTAGTCCCCGTGCGTTGGGAGTGGACTCTGAATATTGAAACTGAACTGTATTACTTGAAAAATATAAAACGCTTACACTATATAACCGTTAGTACAAATAGGTTACATTAACTTTATCTAGACTGCGACTCCAAGACTACTTGGGATCGCAACCAAAAGCCGTGGTTATCTATCTTTCACGGTCAACGTACTTCCCTGCCACTGGCTTATTCATATTTTTTTCTACTATAGAGTTCAATATTTGCAGTTGATTCTATTTCTTTTTTCAAAAAAGCAATTTTTCTTTTGGTTCCAAACAATAACAATTTGTACAGTGGCAGTAGCCCCTGTGCGTAGAGTGGCACAGCACCGGAGCAGGGGCGCCGCCGGCCGGGCCACCCGCGGAGCAGCGCCGCGCGCCCGCTCGGGGCCAGGCCCGCGATGCTTCGCGTGTGAGATCCGTAACTTGAATTAAACTACTCGCGCCGCGCCTCGCCGCGCCTTCTTGAGATTTGGTTCCATTATCACGTACTTACAGCGTCTTCGCCTTTTCTAATAGATCGTTGATAAATTTCTGAAACAACGAACTCATATTTATTTCTACACAAACTTTCATTAAGTTGATGAAATTTGGATTTATTAAAATATTAGCTCACGCCATTCGCCCATTAATTCTAAAGCCATATTTAGAGGACGATCGTCATTTTGCTACACGTGACATTATAATAATTTTTTTTTTATCTGGTGAATACAGTTGTATAAGCATACAATAACATATGACCAACTTTACACAGAAACTATAAGAAAGCAAACTAGACTAAACCTGCTCACGCAGTAATTATTTAGTGATGTGTAGCTATCCTACTAATCCTATACTTCCTACTTATGTTATAAATGCGAAAGTTAGTAAGAATGTGTGTGTGTTTGTTGCTCTTTCACGCAAAAACTACAAAACCGATTGCAATAAAATTTGGTACGTACACAGCTGGAGAACTGGAATAAAATATAGGCAACTTTTTATCCCGATATTCCTACGGGATACGTACATACGCGGGTAAAACCGCGGGGCGCAGCTAGTACTTTATATTTTAGAATTGGACTCATAATTAACAATGTTTTCTTATTCACATTACCTACTTGCTTAGAAAAAGAAAAAGAAGTTCAATATTTACATATACATCCTTTTGAGGTTTCTTGGCATCAGCTAGGAGCACCTGTAACAAGATTTTAAAGATTTTAAGTAATCAAGATTAAGACTCTTAAGTATACAAATGGAACAGGAATGTGAATATTGTTGTAAACGAGACTCGCAAGAACGGAAGCGGAAGGAAAACCTTGTGTGCGTTAGATCAGTTCATTAAATTAATATCAGTCGACCTTCAAGAGGGAGCAATGGGCGTTTTGCATCCACGCATATTACAATGACATATTTTAATGCTGAGGCCTGTACTGAGATACTGTATCTATGAATGCTGCAATTAATGCTTACCATGCATACGTCTCATCTGTACTATCATATGGAATTATTCTTTGGGGACAGACTTGCGATCTGCAGAAAGTATTTTTGGCGCAAAAAAAAATGTATCCGAGCTCTGTGCCGATTGCACCAAAGGGACAGTTGCAGACCACAGTTTAGTAAATTACGTATCCTTACATTGACTCGCATGTACATTAGAGAAGTATGTTTATTTGTTTAATATCATTCACAATATTTTTGGAAAAAAATAGAAGTAAACTCTCATAGGTTAACAAGATATCAGAATTAGCTATATTTCCCAACTTGTAGAATAAACACATCTAAATATAGTGTAATATTAATGACTATTAAAATACCGTATAATTTCAAGGATCTACCAGTAAATCTACATATTTAAAAAGAGACTGACGAAATGGTTAATGGTGAAACAATTTTATGACATTGAGGAATTTATGACATTAAAAGAGAATTAAGTAGTGTACCTAGCAGGACATTAATGTTAATTTAATTTTCGATTTTAATATTTGCACACCCAAACTTTGGGTAGAATGTATTAGCCGCAGAATATTGTAATAAGATCTATAATTTGTAACTACATTTTTGAATTTGAATTTATACTTGAATAGCCAAGTAAGTATGTAGAATTATCGCTTTTGAGGTGAGTTCACTCACCAACAGAAATATGAACGTCCGTTACGTAGCTAGCCATAGCGATCAGTATAGACTCGCTTCGATGAATGCGTGGCCCGTTATGGGAAGTCGTAGATCTAAAGTCTCTTAGTCATTTCTTTGATACGAAAATATTTTTGTGTTGTCCTGCCCGGTGCTGTTCGTTTGAGATTGGTGGGGCTGAGTGTTGTTTTTAAGGAAATAATCAACATATATTTTGTTGCCTATGAAATACATTTGTTATTTAATATTTTTTTGTCTATTAAATAGCTTCCACTTGCTGCACCACTTGTGATATTTTGATATAAACCCATTTTACCAGAACGCGTTATAAGGACGGGCAGGAAGGAAGCACATGTATCTTCTACTTATATTACAAATTTTGTATTGAAACGATAACGCAGTAAAAAGATATGTAATACCGTGAGATGGCGGCGACGCTGGTCGTCGCTGTCCATGTCCAGCAGCTCGTCGATGTCCACTTCTACCTCCTGGTCGGCGCTCCCCCCGCTCCCCCCGCCCGCCGCGCTCCCCGCGCCTGCCGCAGCCTCGCTCTGTTCAGAAACAGCAGTAAGCATTACATTATCTAGTCGATAGTAGTCCAATCATATACGACGTTCAGAGTAATAACTTATGAGTCTTGTGCAATTAGTATAAAACAGACGAACAAACGGAGATTTTCTTATTACAGACGGACACTTTAACTTCATTTCGGGCCAAGAAAGGCCCATATTATTCTTCTACGCAAATAATAAATATTAAATAGGTTAAATAACCTAAAACCAGAGTGGGCCGGCTCGGCCGGTACAGAGCCGCAGAAATACGCATATTAGCTATATATTTTTCTGTTGTCTTTGTGCTGCTGTGGATCATGTATTTTAAAGCATCACAAAACATTATTTTAGCTAAAGTAGCCCCCTTAATTAAAAAAAATGAAAAGGACGAACCGGCGACTCGTACAATTTCTGCAATTCGTCGTAGAGCCACATCTCCACGGCGAGCCTCTTGCGGATCAGCGCCATCTGGTGGCTGCCGTACTTCGCCGTCAGAAACTTTTCGCGCCGCTCCTTAACCTGAGAATACGTAGGTACGTCGAAGTATATAATCTTAAAGCTATGAACGTCAAATTGCCATGAGTCGGTATTTAACATATTTAACGCGAATAGACAGGTTATTTTTGATTCAAACAGAGGATATTTAGGGGTATTCGTTGTAACTATTATTAATTAAAAATTTGAAAGCTTACTTCGCCTTTATCACTAAAATTGACATGTAATCCCGCTTTAGCGGGCGAGCGCTCGGTGGGCGATAGCGCGGGATGCGCGGGGTGCGCGGCGTGCGCGTGGTGCGCGGGGTGAGGGGGGTGGCCGCGTGCCGGGAACGCGCCCGCCGCGCTCGCCGCCGCCACGCCGCACTCCATGGCGCCGCCGCCGCTGCTGCGGCCCTGCAAGCACAAGCCCCACATTACGTTGGAAGGTGTTGAAAGTTTGCTACTTGGAGTACTAGCCCCAGGCACTAGGCCTCTAGAGACGGAAGGAGTGATCGAATAAATTGATTGATCACTCTATGTATTTTTACTCGAATATACGTATCTATAGATCATATAGAATAGGTACAACACAAGTAAAGTACTACAATTAAAATATACCTGAACTGAATCAATATGACAAACAGAAAACGGATATGCCTCTATATCAGCAAAAACATGTCTAGATGCATGTTGCAAGTTGTAACAATAACAATAAATCGGCGAAACGTGATAGGTGTCTATTGCTTATTTTGACGATTGCACTTAAACAAAGTACACATAACAAAGGAAGAGAGGAAAAGATAATATGTTATGATTCTCAAATCACACTCACTAAAGTTATCTATACTAGTTATAATTAATGCTGTAGAGTTTGTTTGAGGCGATACATTCATTTAACTGATATAATATTTTGGACTAATCATTTTATAATAACTCATTAGTCTAATCATTCCGCTTTCATAGGAAAATTGCAACTATTGTCTCTTACTGTATTGCAAATGAATGACCGTTATTAAAATTAATTCTAAGTAGCTCGAATATTATCGTACAGCACCATGGTCCCTGACACTGCATTAGCGAGCCGAAATTTCGTCCAATTTTCGCCGTATTTAAATGATTTAAGCCGCTTAAGCTGACATAAATTCGGCTGACTCGTTAATCCTATAGAATCGAATTTGTGTCAAGTCAACGCACCCATTCTACAAGCCAATTAATTATTACTTCCTACAGGAAGTTAAAAGTAACCACGGGCTTTCGCTTACAGTAAGGATAGGACATTGTACAACAGATTTCGTCGGTATTAACGTTAGATTGGTTCAAGAGTTCAACAAATCTGTATGCAAATGAGAGTCGGTCGAGCCGCGGGGCACCGGCCGAGACGAGGGTCCGGCCTCGGCATGTTAATTATTATTGTTTCACGGGGAACTGCGTAGGTATAAAGCTTCTCAAACAATGCCTTCTCGTCAACTATTTGCGATGGGCTCCCTAAACTCTCGAATAGGCTGCAGGGAATCGTCTACGCGAAAGTCCACTAGCTGTTTTTCATTATTAAGTGATATTTAAAAGTATGCCTATGTTGTTTTCGGAATTTTATTAACATACTGCGCTGTTGTTAGGCAGATCGTATCTTGGGATAATCTTATAAATAAGTTTTTTTTCAAAAAATTGTGTTTTTGTTAATGCTCATTTAAATACCAGGCTATCACGATGCATTAATAAATAATTGAAAAGAAAAGTCATAAAAGGCACCTCGATTTATTTAAGAGCCTTGCGCCCTTAAATTAATATGAAATATATAATATATATTTTTAAGAGCTACTGGGAGAGTACCCACATGACCCATTTCCATGCGCTGACCTTAGCTGGCAGCTAGTTGAATTACATCCGGTCACTAATTTCCAATGCGTTTGTCAATTTATTAATTACTCGAACAAAACTTTCCTTTATTTATGATATTTTCTATACAGTGGGCCAGAGTGTTGATACACAGTGTGCGCACACACACACACAGCCAAATAAGAATACGTTTAACCAAAATTTATTGGTTGTACTAAAAAATATTAAATTACTATACTAAAATTATATATTACTAAACTATTTTATAATAAAAGAATTATTATTAAATTACCATGTTGCTTAAGAATAATTTGACATCAAAACAGAATGATTACCCGTATTAGCATTCATTAATAGAGATGTTAAGAAAATTTTACATAGATGTCATGAACGTTTTTGTATCGTATCAATTTTGGCAATGTGTTTTCCACACATCGATTAAGTAAACATCCTAAAACATATCACATCACACATATCATTTTGAATTTTTCTGCTATTTTTTAATGCAGTGAACCAGATATTTCAAGGCATTATAACACACGTTTCAGCTTATGTAAAAGTAAAACGACGACAAGTCGGATCGTATCGCTAAACGGAATACCTTATACCGACCAAAGTTTAATTTTTATTTCGACACCATTTATAATTTAAAGCTTTTATTATATGTTGTTGTACTGTTTATTGTTGATTGTCTCACCCAAGTTAATAAATAGTAGTAAATATTCTTTCTCGTATGTTACTGCAATTGCCTGTAATACGTTACTTTCAAGCACGATTAAAACGCACAATTGTAAGCAAAGAACAGGACTCTAAGCGGCACTTAAGGGTATCAGTGCTCCCCGCAGGATGTGTGCAAAGCCGCAACTACAGAAATAGGTGAGGACGCTGCGGGAGCGGCGTCACCGCGCCAAGTGGCCTCTCGAGAGCGGCTCAGCGTCGATACCAGCAATACACACACTAACCCCGGATATATACCAGACTATGTAGTGATCATCTTCCTTATCCTTACTATCCATCTCAATTCTCTGAGCACAAAAAATATATCTAATAAATATAATCATAAACTAGCTGCGCCCCGCGGTTTCACCCGCGTAAATCCGTATCCCGTAGGAATATCGGGATAAAATGTTGCCTATATGTTATTCCAGTTGTCCAGCTGTCTACATACCAAATTTCATTGCAATCGGTTCAGTAGTTTTTACGTGAAAGAGTAACAAACATCCATACATCCATACTTACAAACTTTCGCCTTTATAATAGTAGTAGGATTAACTCCGATGCGACGTAAAAGAAAGACAAACAAACACATGCGCATTTACAATCTTCATAAAATCTCTGGCAGAATATAAAAAAGATATAAAGACTTTTTTAAAGAACGGTCTGAAAAACCGTTGTAAGTAAACGTACACATTCACGTTACCACTCTCTCATTCACTCTTACGAATTTGCTCAACCAGAAAATGATATTATGTTCTAATTGTAATTAGTAGTTTAGATTTTAGTTTTATATAATTTTTGGAAGTTGAAAGCGACTATTCCTCCACAATACGAAAATCATAGTGTGCAGTAACAATAAAGAAACATTTAACGCTCACACACCACCATTGCAACACATCACATCGTCTTGCGAACTTCTACTCTTTCGGTTTGTATGTGGGTACGTGACCGCGTATCACAGTTAAACTTATAAATGGATTCATAATGTGAATCTTAAGATGAGAAGAAGGTTATTCTGAGCGCTACCCTTTCACAAAACAGTAAACGAAGTCAGTACACGGGATTCACTAATATCTGATCGTAATCCAAGCGTATTAGAAGTGGAGTGTAAACGCACATAAAAAAAATCGAAGCCTAAATTAATTTGAAATGCCAAGATGGGTATCAAATTCAAGGTTGGCAAAGTGAATTTAATCACTATCGTTAATAGTGTTGTTTTATAAATTCTTGTGGAAACCGCGCCGCAAAGGTCACCTATTAAGAACAGCGTTCATGACAATTTTAATAACCGTATGAATCGATTTGGGTACGGCTTTTATTTACGAGTCTGTTGTCGAAATAGTTCTAATCTCTGTTTGGTGCTGAATAATATTCTCTTTAGAATCTAAATCCAGGATCGTATGCGATTTTTGAGTTTCTAATGAAGTTGTGTACTTCATCGGAGATATATTTTTTCAACATTAACAAACTATTTATACAAATTTCGCTTTCATTTGCAACTATTTTGAAATTTATTGTCACTTAGTATTTGTACCATAATATTATCACTTTGTTTAATTGTTATGCATATATATATTATATATATATATATATATATATTTGTCTTGATGGAGTATTTAGTTACGCCACCCTAAATATGCTTGTAACGCACAGTCTGCACAAATGCAGATGCAGCCCAAATAGTTTAGTAATCTTTTTTCTTTATCTTAGTCCTAAGGAAGTATGATAAATAAGTCTAACATCGGCCACCTTAGAATTAACGTAACATTCTAATGTCTTTATTTATTTATATTATTAAGGAAGTTTATTTAGTGATAAACACTAACACAAGCAGTTCCCATGTACGTATCTTTTTTTGTTATTCGTTTCTGCATATATTATGTTTTCATTTTTCAACTTAACATATTCAAGTACTTTGAGTCAAAAATAAAGCAGCTTGTAAGTCATTATCCACGTAAAGCGTTCCGTGAGAAGTCGCTTTAGCACAAACAAAGGGCTGCCCTGGGCGCCGCGACGGCCGCCCGCCGTCCCCAGCCCGCCGCCCGCCGCCTAGACACTATAACAGTCTACACGCAGCCCTTTCAATTGCAACTATTTCTCCCCAATGCATTTTGTATTCTGTTCCATAGACATACCATGCAATCCGCCTGGAAATTGTATTCTATACTTATGACGCCACTATATGCAATTTAAATACGAAATCTTTTAACGTGATATTTTGTCTAAATAATTTTTATTTATTTGTTTATATAAACACAATTTATATTTATCTATGACAATAAAATATCATTAACTTATTAAAATGACGACCTCAAAATAATTTGTAAATTGCAGGTATGATTTAATCAATTCATTAAGGAATAATTTAATCTAACCCAATTTCATATAGGAGATGAATCCTTTGTTCTCTCGACGAGTAGGTCCGGTGCAAGCAAGAGCTTGCATGAGAAATTTTTAAAGAATAGAAAAATTTGATCACGAGGCAGGATTCGAACCTGCGTATCTTGCAACGTTGCTACGGTTAGGCAAGATACGCAGGTTCGAATCCTGCCTCGTGATCAAATTTTTTCTATTCTTTAAAAATTTCTCATTTATAAAGCATTTCAATGCTATAAAACTAAAAATTAAAAGAGCTTGCATGTAAAGAATTTAACCTTCGGGGTTTTAGACGGTCTTTTTTGGATGTATTCAATGAATATTTATTTTACATTGACACTGAAACGCGAATTTAAAAAAGTTATTAATTCATTTATCATCAGATTTATGGCACTAACTTCGGTATATCGTACTTGCAGTAATGGGAAGGTTCAACACCTTATCAACGTGCGTGCTTGACTCCATCACTTGTACACTTATATGCGAGAGAGCTTAATGACATGTAATACAGCATAACTTATGCTATATAGAACGAAGATCAGATTTAAATGCAATGAAAGATAAATAGTTTCATTATTTCTAAGGAACAACGTACTTCAAGACATCGCAAACTATTTGTCACAACTAATACGATATTAGTAAAGTAAGAGTTGCAGTTTTATTTAATCCTATTACAAAGACAAAATCGACCTTGATACGTTCGTCCAATTTGTTATCCTACATGCGTACTAAATGAGAAAAAGTACCTATATGTACAACATAATCCCACAAGTTATTAAACTTACCTGAAGTATAAGCTCTACTCTACTCTCTATCGTTTTTCTCGAGTTCAATCGAGAATAGATCAAAATGCATATCTTTAAGACCAGGAAATAGGAAATTTTAACGTTTTACATACTCTTTTCATTAAATATTTAACGTTTTAAAAGTTCTGGAATATAATGATAGGAATAGCTTAGAAATAGGAATAACTTTAAGAAAGAGTTGTATCTCGTTACAGTGTGTTCCTCCGGGTTCCTCGTGCACTGTGCAGCCCGCGGGCAGGTCGGCGGAGGCGTATCGACCGCGGTGCGCCGCGCGCGTCTCGTCGCCGACTAAATTAATAAGTGCCAGACACGAGCACTATCTCTTCAACATTTATTTCCATAATTAGGTAGTTTTTCGATATTCTACTGTTTGCCTAATCTAATGTAAGGTAGCACACGTTTATGTGGAAATAGAAAAATAAAACATAATTTGAATATTACAAAATAGGTTTCAAGATCACATATTTTGTTCTCAATAAAAAAAAAAAATCAAAATCAAAATAAGTAAGTTCTTGGACTGTGTATTTGTAAAATATGTAATCACAATTAAACCACTAAGTAAAATCCTAGTATAAAACAAAGTCACTTGCTCTGTCCATGAACTCCATATGACCCTATGAATGCTTAAATCTTTACAACTACGCCCACGGGTTTTGATGGGGTTTTATTTAATAAAAAAGATCGGTTCAAGGGGAAGGTTTACATGTATAATAATATCAAACTACTCCGAATTTATCGCGAGCGAAGCCGCGGACAAAAGCCAGTAATTAATATAATCAATAATCATGTGATAGAGAACTGGTAATAAAATAGAACTGGTAAATTCAACATCAAATCTAGTGAATTCCGAACTCCTTATTCCTATAAATCCTACTTCTTATCCTATCCTACTAATATTATAAATGCGAAAGTTTGTAAGGATGTGTGTGCGTTTGTTGCTCTTTCACGCAAAAACTACTGAATCGATTGAAATGAAATTTGGTACGTAGACAGCTGGACAACTAGAATAACATATAGGCAACTTTTTATCCCAATATTCCTACGGGATACGGACGAACGCGGGTGAAACCGCGGGGCGCAACAAGTTAGGTATAGATGCAAAAGTGTATTTGTTTGCTTATCTTTCTTCAAAGTTGCAACAGGGCGGTTTTATCAAAATATGACTATTTGTTGTTTGTTGTCTGAAGATATGTAGGAAACTAGAGAGTTACAAAAGCCTATTTTTATCGACTTGAAACCTCTCATTTACAGAAGTATTCAAAGAAATTTCATTTATAGCAAATTGTTCCACTGCAATCATGTCTTCTCATAAAGAAAGGAAGAAAGAAACATTTATTTATATTATGATATTGTGGGAGACGAGCATGCTTTGGCACGAATTGGGCCAGCTCGCACCGGGGAAGTACCACACCCCCACAGAAAACCGGCATGAAATAGTGGCATGCCGCTGTGTTTCGTACGGTGAGTGGGGGAGCCGGAGGCCCGTTTCCTTTTCCTCACCCGTCCTAGTCCATTCCTTCGTTAATCCTTTCCTTTTCCCTTACCCCATAAAAGCGGGCAGCGCATTCACAGAGGTACTACCTTTGCGAATATTTATGGGCGGTGGTGATCGTTTACCATCAAGCGAACCACAAGCTCAGCTGCCCGCTATGACATAAATAAAAATAAAAAATAAAATAAAAATATTACACTGATACATATGCCAGTACATTCACTAGACTGAGACCAATAATTAATGTACCTACTTTTTACTACATGAGAAGATCATCGTTGATATCATGAGATCAATAATCCAACTTCATTCAGCGTAAAGTAAGAATTTCCCTGAAGGACGCATTACAGCTTAGGTTCTTTAAAAATACGATTCTATTCAATTCTAGCAACTGGACTGTGAAAATTTTCGACATAGCTATATACAATAATATTTTAAACTTGTATTAACTTCCATTATTTATTTCCCAATAAGAAATGACGCTGTTGGCATTAAATTCAGAAACATGTTCTAAATATAAATATGAGAATAGTCACAACAATTTTCCAGTCAATCGTCACAGCAAACGTTATCAAAATATAGTTTTTAAAAGGTTTTCTAGTAGATTAGTTTCGTAATGTGAAAATAGAATTTGTTTATGGATATAACGCTTTCCACTTTCGTAATTTACGTTGGAGGCAAGGAATACCTATGGTTTTATGGTACTATACCTACTTTTTATTATTCTACGAAAATACAAACACGTTAAATAAAATTATTATAAAGATATTCGTAGCCATAATTAATGTGCTTAGGTGTTTGAAATGAGCGTCATAAATGCGCAGCTTCAAAGTTCGTCATAATTCATATTATGCTCATGACATAAAGATTCGTAATATAACATTATTTTTGGACAATGCTACAATGAAATATTATATTTTATGTGACTCTGCAGCGAAGCACAGTATAAATATTTATACTGTGGTGCCGTGGAGTGTAGTGTGTGAAGGTACAAAAAGTAATCGATGAATATGGAAACATTAGCGGGCAGCGAAGCGCGTCCTCTCCGGTTCCTCGCTAACGACCTCCTCGCCGTGCACACTCACTCCGTCCTACCTTCCGACGAGAGGTTACCAGCAACTTATTCATTACTTACATCTTTAGCCAACGATCACTATCAAAACTTATATATTATAACTGGTGCATTTCACCTACTAAAAGCTGTAATTAAAAATAAAAGTAACTTAAACTTTAAGTTTTATAGCATTGAAATGCTTTACAAATGAGAAATTTGGAAAGAATAGAAAAAAACGTCTAGTAAAAGTAAAGTTTTTCGTTGTTTATCTATCAAATATTGAAGCTATCAGATTTTTCTTTGGATACATATAGGAGAGAATCCATGAACTGAACTAGAACAGTAACCAACACGACGATTAATTATTTGTATAAAAGAGTAATTGCTATGGAATGTATAGCCCGAAATAAAATAATATGTAGCCCGAAACAATGCTTGCTCATTGTTTTGTCTGTATGTCTGATTGTTTGTTAAAAAATAAATAAAAACTAGGCAGATTCAGACAACATTTTAATATGGTTATGGTTATATTCCATGCATGTAACCGAGGGATAAAAAAATTTATCGATGCATATGTAATTAAATATCATTGGATAAGTAATAATGATAGTAGATAGGGCAAATAACTTTTTTTGCTAATATAAGTTGTTGACAATATACATTTACAGTCGTATTTCTCTTCTTCAAAAATCCATGAATTACAATATTTTATTATCGACGCAAGCGAAGACGTGAGCCGTAAGCTAGTGGTAAATATTCTATGTTATAACGATTCACAAGCGCTTCTAGAATAAGTCCAGTTAAATAAATAAATGTTTTAGTTTGTGTTTCGAGTGGTTTTGGTGAAAAAATGTTGCTCTGACATGATCAACCTCAAGTCAACCTATCTAAGAGACGGACGGTGCTCTCGATGCTTTAATAATCATACATAAAGCATTGAGAAAATTATCAATTTTATATATACTTTCATGTTAAATGACTTTCATTCAATTTCTTAGACCTGCCGTTTACATTACATTAATATCTTTCTAAGAGAAATAAACTCAAAATTAAATGTGATGTATGTAGAAGTTAATTAACCATTGTTATGGACATTTGAATGCGCTGTCCAATTACTATAGGATAGGATACTAATACGCATTAATTCGATATGTTGCAAGTCCAAAGATTTTATAAGATACGTGACTCCATCTATTGATACATATCAAATTAAAATGAAGCTTGACTTGAATCTGCCTCAAATAATTAAAACAATTCATAAATATTTAAAAAACTGCTGATTAAAATTTTAAATATTGTGAATGTTGAAACTCTATATCTATATCTAATTAAGCTGTAGATATTTTTTAAGAATTTGTCGTGTCATAAAATTGTATCATTAATGGGTAGGATGACACAGAAAACGTGTGAAGTGCGCATCGCGAGAGGTCGGCAAGGTTGCTGACCTTCGGCAGCTGACGAGCAACGGTTATTTGCCAATTTCCTAACCATATTCACATCAGCCGAAATACATTTACAATCAAGTACCTTGCAAATGGAAATTGGAACCAGAAAGTTTGGCAAACGGCACGTTGTTTGGGACAAATTATAGTTTTGATAACGTGCAGAACGGCACAGAATCAGCTTGCAAACATAGGAACGCTAATAAAACACGAGATGTGCGTCACCTACAGAAATAGCTGAGAGTTCAGGCGCGAGTCCGCTTCCGAGTAATATTGTTAGAAGTGGATCTGACCCTAATACGGACTGGATAGCTGCTAACTGAATGCCGTAACGACCAGACTTTGTAATATTTTAATGCCTACATAAGGGAGGAGAAAATTAGGTCAGTTCAACGCGTTGTTGGCATATTCATCGTTTGGAGAATATACATTTGGGCCATATTTAAAAAAAATTGATTATTATCAAAGGATGTTATGCTACTTGATATGAGCAAATTTCTAATTAGTTGGGAAGCTATGCAATCATTGCAACTATGAAGGCAAGGTGTTCTTATGCAACAGAAGTCCGGCTTGCGCGGCATTGCACGAGGTGCTAGCGGCCCTCGGCTCGGCGCTGGGAGGCGCGCGGCGCGAGGGACCGAAACAATCTTCATCATTTGCAATGCTCTACTGGGCTCGTTGAGCGACAACACCGTTTCGGCCTCTATTTATTTATTTGAAGAAAATAGATTGCAGTATTACAGGGGATATTCATTTTCAAAAATAGTAGTTCCGGTTACATATCACGAATACGACTTCGTCTCGTACTACAAAATTTATAAGCATCGTATAGTATTTCCAATTTAAAGATTTTTTTTTGATATAATTATTCAGCAAAGCTCAAGCTCATCCATTACTTACATTATATGAATATGTACTTGAAAATTTCGGGAAATCATATGGACTATACGTAATTACACGCCTCATAAAGGGAGATGCGAAGGCAGTGCTCTATTTATTTTAAATAGCACTTGCATCATGATATTTTCCACACAAATGTCACAAGTGTTTAAACATTGGTTTCATCACTTATGACGTTTGTGTAATAAATAAATTAACAAAATGTTTACAGAATTGCTCCGTTCACGTCCGCGTGTCTCTATGCATGGAAACTGGCGTGGTCACGGTAACTTCCGAAAAGTTTTCTATTAATTTTTATATGTTTAAGTATTCTCCAATAATATCTTAATGCTTTCGAAGATGACGGTCTTATTAGTTTTTCGTTTGAAGTCAGCATAAAAAAATTGTAATCAATCTAATTGTGAAAATTGAGATTATAAGGCGTGCACCTGGGATCTTCCAAACGTTTTATATGTATTAATTACTTCCTTGTTAACTATGTACATGTTTATGAATTTAATCTTACACGTATTTACGGTTGGATTAATAATAATTATTTAGATAATTAAATAACTATTTAGTTCATAGAGCTACATATACTGCTTGTTTTTACATCATACCGAAATAACCAAAAGCAATTTAAACTCAAAAATACGATATTAATTCCTGCATACGATACACATCAATCCATTGTTAAATGTAAAAATAGCTTTTGTCATAAAAAAACCTTATCGTTTTATGTTATGTAAAGAAGAGTTAGCTAACAATTGAACAATATTAGCGGTGCGCTTCGGTCGATGAACACATGCATATTGTTTGTCTTGTGAGAATATATAACAGAATAATACATCACACGCTTGAATCTCGATGCTCACGATTTTATTGATTTAAAGTCTAAAGCATAAGACTCACAATCGCGATGTTCAGTTAAGGGTTGTTTTAGAGCTCGTAACACAAGGGACTCGAAGGTCGATGGAGCCCCTTGAGTTCTAACTCGAGTCATCTGTAGATAATAAACACTCTTGAATTAATGAAAAGATACAAAGATGCTAACATCATGCAGCGTGATAACCTAAGGCTATCGTGATAACGTGATTTATTACTTCAATCTGGTTTCAGGTGATTTTACCGATTATTGTGTACCGACGCTCTTCGCGTAAGACATACCTAGGCACATGATATCCTTATCAGCTTGCTGCCTCGTAATTGCCGTCAAATAGCCAAATTGGATCCAATCGAACATAGCGCAATAATAGAAACTGTATCATATTTAATTACTTTGGAAATGGCGTACAATTTTTTAAAACTAAATTTATGTACTTAGGTAGCTTAATTTAAATACTTATTCTTATATTCGTTTGTGATTGTGTCTAATTGATTATTATTATGATTACCTACCATTAAAATTATCAATATTGCCCTTTCACAGATTAGTAGGTACTTGTAGAGTCATATAAACATTTCAGTTAAATTTACATTAGGATGTACATTCTCGTAGCGTTTCCACAGTTTACAAACTTACTAAAGCAATGACAGATCTAATAGATAGGTCTGTGAAGAGGATCAGCGAGCGTCGGTGGCAGCAAGCGGAGAGGAGTCGTACCGAATCCGCGGTCAGTGGCCCCTAGAGCCTGCGCCCACTCGCCAGGCCGGATCGCGGGAGCTCGTCACGGCAACACAACACCTTCGCACTGTTTGTGTCAGACACTTGCCACTGAACGGATTGCGCGGAAATCAGAACGCACGCACATTCGACTGCACGCTCTGACAACGACTAGCGCGCCGCGGGCGGCGGGCTGCAGCGGGCGGCCCGCGAGCGCCGAGCGGTGCCGCGAACGCGAGAGGACGGCGGGGTGAGGTCGAGAGCGAGACGGGGGGGGTATGACCGCGCAGCGCTCGTGGCTGGAGTCCAGCGGCCCGGGACTCCTTGCAGAGGAGAGAGA
>NC_052120.1:120479-125917 GCF_012273895.1 Zerene cesonia
GAGCGAGTCATAACCTCTTGACTTCCCAGGCGACACGAGGCACATTCTCATTTAGCGCTAGAATATATCCCTAGACACGTGCCGCGACATGCAATTATATCTTTGATCTAATTTGAACACTAATCTTATCAAAAAGCATAGATATTGAATTTAATAATATTTATGTTTTATCACATTAGCAATATCCTTGATTCGAATTGAAATTATAAATGAAAAAAAAAATAGGCTTACAACTGCACGTGTCGATATTGACGTGTTAAAATGTTATTTCTGTTTGATGTTTGATATTGATTGTATCAAGCAATACGTCGTCCCTGCAAGGGACCGATGCAGCGGTATAAACAACGCAGTGATATCTGATAACCGCATACAAAGGTCCGTAATGCATTACTGATAATGAAGTGTAGGAGTTCTGTCGCACTTTCCTCTTGGCATTGTGAACTCGGAACAAAAGGTATCATTGAGCTTACGGAAAGAGTCATGAGTGAAAAATCTGATCTGATCAATCAGTGATACATTTGATATGGCATAGTACTGGACACGATTTAGAACTTTACAGTAGCTTCAATGTCAATGTATTTGTTTATAAATTATCAAAACATATGAGTATATATGTCACAATTTTAATATATGTGACATACTCTATTTAAATAATAATTTATTGTAAGCCTAGTTGACTTATTCTAGGCCATAATATATTGACGGCATATAGTATGATGTGTAAATAGAATAGTATATTTTGATAGGTGCACGCTAAACGATTTGAGTTTAACTACATGACTTTTACGAGTATTACCTAGGTTTCATTTATATATAATATCAGATAGAACATTTAGTTATGGTAAATAAGCAGGACTGATAAAACAACATTTGTATGAAAATAATTTTGAAGTTAGTACTTACGCTCCTGAATTTGAAGAAGAGCGACATGAGCGGCAGGTGTGGGCATGTGTCGCCGCGCCCGCGCGCACACTGCCGCGCCCGCCGCACGCAGCTCGCAGCCACCCGAGCACTACCCTTCCCATACAGGCGGTTAGAGATCCCGATGGGCCCTTCATTGTACTGTGACTCTGACGAATAAACCTGATGCCATTGAACTTCTTCCAGCGCAATGAAACGCATTACGCATAGAGACAAAATTTATATCCTTTTCTGGCAACATGCTCTATGCAGTATTTCAAATCAATTTTAATTCTTGTTTAATTAATACATGTTTTAATAATCAATTGTCTGTAACTTAATAATTTAGGGAAACTTTGATATAATTTTGACGATGCAAATATTCATATAGCAGTTAATTTAGTACTATTTTCCAAGACATTTTTTATTGTTTGTACTTTGTTACTTTATTGTGTATACTTTAAGTGTAAATAAACATCTATAATGTAGCCGAACGTTATCGACCATATTTTTATATTGTTACTAAATGAGATATTTGTTTTCATTGTTTTATTCACATAAATAATTGCGTAGTGTTAATTGTCATGAATGATAGAGCAATAGAAGTGCGGCGGGCGTCAGGCAAGCCTCCGCCACACCACGCCGCGCCTCCGCGACGGCGCGCCTGCGCGGCGCTATCGACCCACGCCGGCCCGATCAGTCGACCTGACACATTCTAGGAAGTCACTTCAGAAACGTACCTGCATATCAAATTAGTACAATAGGATTAATAGTGGAATAAAGTAGTGTCTCGAAATCATTAGGGTGGCCTCGAAAGTGGGACTGCGTCGTTATCTCTGGAAGGAACGCCGAAATGTTGCCGGTGCTGCTGTGGGTCTGGCTGTCGGCGGCGGCGCAGGGCCGCGAGCTGGACCCCGCGGCGTGCGCGGCGCGCTTCGACGTGCAGCGGGACAAGATCATCCGTACGGAGGAGTCGCGCGAGATGGGCGCGCGCTACCTCTCCGAGCTGGACGTGGGCTCGCGCCGCGAGTGCCTGCGCCTCTGCTGCGAGACTGACGGCTGCGACGTCTTCGTCTTCGAGGAGAAGGTAACCTTCAATTCATCTTCTTGTATAGATAAAGTTACATGCTGCAGTGATTAGTTAATAAACCTTTTTGTTAGGTTAATAACTATACATTACATAAATAAAACACCGAATGTATATATAGTATATGCGTGTGTATTATAAAAATCTTAAACTATTCTGTAAGTGTGTGCTTTATTCTAAGACATAACACTATATGTCCCAAATAAATGTAACACCATATGTGTTTCCCCTTTATCCAAGCCGAAATTGTTTTTTTTATTTTTCGGGAAGAAATAATAGTGTAATGTAGTTACATACAATATTTTCATTCGGATATTAATCAGCGTATTTTCAATTAAAGTTTAAAATTTGTCGAAAAGTTTTAGGGAAATTTCCAAATTCGTGGTTTAGGCAAAATAAAAATGTTTGAATTTCTTGTGTTAATATACTAACTCGCTCTTTAA
The DNA here is from genome assembly GCF_012273895.1 of Zerene cesonia. Classification (NCBI taxonomy): domain Eukaryota; kingdom Metazoa; phylum Arthropoda; class Insecta; order Lepidoptera; family Pieridae; genus Zerene; species Zerene cesonia. The sequence goes on from NC_052120.1 coordinate 122,910, forward strand.
GACAGTTTAGAGGTTTGTGCACAGCATGCGTATTTGTAGTGTGTTGTCTTGCAGAGCCCCGGCAGCTGCTACCTGTTCAAGTGCGGACCGCCGGAGGACTTTCGCTGCAAGTTCACGGCGCACGGCAACTTCAGCAGCGGCGTGCTGGCGCTGAGCCGGCGCCTGGCCGAGCTGCAGGACCAGGAGCGCCTCGCGCCGCCCGACCCGCCCGACCTGGGGTAATTCACACCCCGTCCTTTTTACTCACATAGTGTGCTGTGGAGTTCACTCTACTCTCAGCTCTACAATAACCTACAAAGATAGGCTATGATAAAATAAGGGCTTAAATCGTAAATCAAGCTCTTAGATGGTTCCTGAGGCGCCGGCTTATGGTCTACAAGAACTATAGAAATATAAATATATGTGTAAGAATTCAGATGAAAATGATTTTCTTGAAACTAGTTGTAATGCGAATACATCGCTGGTATATAGTTCCCCAAACAAAGTCAGGTGCATCTCTGTCGTTTTTAAATATACCGAATCTAACCTAATCATATTGAATATCCATTTCACAATCCAAATCCAACACATGGTTAGTTTTATAATTTACCATAAAATAATAACAACAGAGTACAATCTCGCAAGTAGGTAATCTAGCCCGCGAAAGTAAGCTACTGGTGTTTTCGATGTTACGGTACCATATACAATATGTGTACAGAAGGCTGACAACGACGAGCACGGTGCGGCCGAGCGCGCCGGCACGCCCGCCCGAGGCGCCGCCGCAGCCGCCGCGCCAGCAGCCGCACCAGACGCCGCACCAGACGCCGCACCAGCCGCCGCAACAGCCGCCGCACCAGCTGCCGCAGGAAGCGCTACTCCCAAGTATGCATTATCACGCTACACTTCTAAATCGTCATTCTACGTGTGGATTAATTATTACTGGTTTCCCCGGTTTGGAAAACGATTTGCACAGAGCTACTTATCTTCATCTCATCTCATACAATAGATTTTAATATTATACTATATTCTAATGTTATTGCGGGAGTCGAACTTCGTCAAGAATTGGATGAGCTTTCACCGGGTAAGATTCCACGCTCCCAAATAATACCGATGTGAAATTGAATGGGACTGCGAATGCTACAGGCTACACTATATGTATAGTATCATGTTAACTGTGAGGCTACTATGTTCCGTTCAGTGAATGTTGGTGGTTGCTTCCTTCGGGCGACTCACCAGTTCAGTTGCTCGCTATTATGTAATAAAAATACGAATGTTGCATTAACATAAGTTAGTATCTCACGAACAAAAAATGTATATAATTTATATACCTGAAATGATATGGGCTTAACAAGTGAAGAGATAATCATTGATAAGCTGATTAAGCCGACCTATCAAGTTTGATTCGAATAAGTTTTCAGGTACAATGAAAAGGCGAATGCTCAAAATGCTTAAAACCGGTGATCAATGTAAGCACTGTTATGTAATTAAGAATTTCGATGCTCCTATCACGGGGTCCTGTAATATGTGTCAAACAACTGCTAAGTTCTTGTGTTGTTAAAGTTGGGAATAATGGCATGAGAATCGAGCGACATAATGGAGTACAATGGCACGTCATCGCGGCCTCATTTCGCCGCGGCGTTGGAGGCGTATACAAACAAAAGGCATGGCGTTCCCCGCTAATGAGTTAGTTAGCGGCTACTGACCCCGTGCAGACCAACCTCTGACTCATGGAAAGCACAGCATCGGCAACGCTTAATGCTTTACCTGTCTAACAATAAGATTCTGCTTTTCGAATATTTGTTTTTAATCTAAGCGTTTTCTTAAATGGCAACTGCCTATCCTCTGAGGACGGAATCTGCCAAACTAATTCCCTTGAAAATTTTAAGGAAACTTCGTCGCCAGTGTGTTATTTACCATCCTACAAGTCCAGTACGCACACTAAAATAAACTTACGTTGTAAGGATGATACATATAGTTCGCATAAATAAATGTTTATTAGCATTACCACGTACTACTGATTTCAATTAATTTGGCCACATAAATAAATATTACATATCTACACCCAAAAGTTTAGAAATTTCATTGAAATATTAGGAATTGGATGTAAACGAATGCAGTATTTTCCGAAAGCAAAAGTTCATAATTTTTACGTATACGATATGCGTATTGCGATTATGGATTTTACCTCGAACTTTCCTTTAAATAATGAACAATGTTATAGAAGATCTCAAGGCGGAAGAAGTCGAGTGCTTTTGACTGTTGGAGCGAGGAGTACGGGCTTGGGTGCAGCCAATACCGTAAACAGTGTCGCAATAACATTATCTCTGATTCGATCAACTAAGCGTTGCTGTGACAGCCGCACGCGCTGGCCCGGAATATAAACGGCATTGTTGAGCAGTGACTGCGACTAAGCAGGCTTTTAGCTGCACGAGTAACTAGGCGCTATATCACATAACTATAATTAGATCTACTTAGATTTTTTATTTTTAAGGTAACTTTGGTATTTAGGATGATAGAGTAGGTATTGATGAAACTTATACGACTGAATAATGGTCGGATGAGTAATTTGTGGAACAAATTTACATTATGAAAGTTATGTACATCTTTATACTATGGATTTTTTTTTTATGTCATAGCGGGCAACTGAGCTGGTGGTTTGCTTGATGGTAAGCGATCACCACCGCCCATGAACATACGCAGAGGCTCAGACCTCAGAGAATGCGCTACCCGCTTTTAAGGGATAAGGAAAGGATTGATGACTGGAAAGAAGGAATGGACTGGGAAGGGCTAGGAGAAGGAAAAAGGCCTCCGAAGTTACTGAAAAAATTACTCGAAAGATTTGCAATTTGTGAATATGAGTCAAAGTTCCACTACACACTGATACACTTGCATTTGTGTAAAGATCAACATAGTGACGTGGTAGTAAATACTTAGTAATCTGTTCTATTGTTAAGATATCTTAAATAAATTTCTAAGAGGGAATCGTTGAACTTTATCTTATATTTTTAAACGAGCAATTCTTGTATATA
>NC_052120.1:126917-128175 GCF_012273895.1 Zerene cesonia
ACATATAGGCAACTTTTCATCCCGATATTCCTAAGGGATACGGACTTACGCGGGTGAAACCGCGGGGCGCAGCTAGTGTACTATATATCTATACACACTCGCACCTGTTGGGGCGGCGGCGGTAGGCGGTGCTGCGGCCAGGCGCGGCGCGGCTCGCTGTCGGGCCAGTCCATGCGCGGGTAGTTCACGCCGCTCCAGTCCGCCTCCGCACCCTCCATGCCCAGGTTCGAGCCCAGGTTCACTCTGTCTGCACCCATTCCTACGCTTAAACCTGCATAGAAAAATACTCCACATATTTCTGAATTTGCAAACTACATATTTTTATTATAACACTTGATTCCTGTAATGGCAAGGGATTTTTATAAATAAATTAATTAATAAAAATTAAACTTTTTTATAAAGTTATAAATTTTTAAAAATTTGGATACCTACTGATTGCTTGGTTTTGAAGTAGGAGCTAGTATTTAATATCTAACAAGATTGCTCACAAAATGCAAGTTTCTCAACTGACCGGCGTGGTGCTGCGGCGCCTGCCAGGAGCGGTGCGGCCAGCCGCCGTCGGGCGCGGGCTCGTAGCCGTCCGCCAGCTCCTGCACCAGCCCCCCCTTGTGGCTAAAGATGTGTGGCGCGCCGGCCGAACCCACGCCGTTCATGCCCACGTTAGATATTGCTGTTGAACAAAATATATTTATTGCGGTGTGCTTATAGTAGCTAAATTGTATAATTATTAAATTATTTGATATAATATCTATCTATATTTCTTACCACTGTTATATCTATGCTGCGGCTGCGCTTGTGTCAGTCGATGCGGCCACAGCTCCGCCGCCTCCGCGACAGCTTCTGCGGCGCTCATACCTCCGCTCTCTTCCATTTCTGAGGCAACCCGCATCTAAAACATGTCTTTAGACATTATTCCTTCATGTACTCATTTATAAAGAAATCAACCTTAAATGCAAAAAAAGCAGTGAGATACCTGCGGGATGACAGGCGGTGGCGGTCTGGTGGTGGGCGGCAGCGGCGGGGTGGAGGGGCGCAGCGGGGTGGCGATCGCAAGGGGCACGGGCGGAGCGGGGCGCGCGGGCGGCGCGGGCGGCGCGAGCGTCGGCGGGCAGCCCAGCTCGGGCGCTTCGTCGCTGCCGTCCGCGCACTGCGCTATGCCGTCGCACGCGTTGTACACCGCGATGCACTCGCCACCCACGCGGCATTCGAACTGGTAGCGGCTGCACCGACCGGCTGTAAGACGACACTAGCTGTGACC
>NC_052120.1:129175-135699 GCF_012273895.1 Zerene cesonia
TTTTACGTGAAAGAGTAACAAACATCCATACATCCATACTTACAAACTTTCGCATTTATAATATTAATAGGATATGTAGATGTTCATATTAAATAAACATGTCGCTCTATTATTTTGGTTTGTAATATTTTTTACCTCCTTCTGTCCAATCACACACTTAACTTTAATTTGAGTGCCTAGTGCAGCGATGGCTGTAGGCATGTAACGTGAATGAATACAGAGATGCTATTTTACTTTCTAGATGCAGGAACAGGATATGTACGGAAATACGTTAGGAAATGGAAATATACTATCAGGAGAGAGAGTACCAAACGGGCTGTCAGGGGTGGCCGCGGGCAAGACGATGCCGGAGCTTCCGCTGATGTACTCCGGCCAGCAGCAGGCGCTGCGCGACGCGCCCAAGAAGGGCTTCGAGCTGAGCGAGCGCATGCCGACCCTCGCCCCGCCGCCGCGAGCGCCTGAACTACCCGTCCGCAGCAACGAGATCCCAACCCTAGTCGAGAACGCTACTAAGAAAAAAGTTTTGAAGGAAAGCGATATAGTACGTTAAATTATCACTATTGTTGTATAATGTCGATACATTGAATTTTCGTTCATACTGAAACTCATACACACTCATTACACTCCTATAATTAATTTAATGAAACAGCACGAGCAACAAAGCGTGAAAACGTCCCCGGCGGTAACAGGCAATGTACCTGCATCGGTAACAGGCAGCGAATCGCACGCATTTGCCAGCGACGTTGGAGCCGCAAGCAGCGGGTCGGGTGCGGCGGCAGTCGGCCCCAACGTGGCGGCGCGGGAGCAGTGGGCCGACGAGCACGACGGCTTGAGCGAGCACCCGCCGGCTGCTCTATTGTTGCTCATACTTGGTAATATAGAGTGATCATTCTTTGATAAGATTTCTGGTCGAGATCAACAATCGAAAAACAATCGAAATCAAAAAGTGGCCAAGTTCATAAACCAGTAATACCACATTCAAAAAACCATTCTTATACATAAATAAATTGCGTTTTACATAGTTTTTTGATTTAGGTGTAGGTACTGATTCTGATTTTGATAATATTACAGGCACGCTGATGACGGCGGCGCTGGGCGCGCTGGCGGGCTGCCGGCTGCGCGCCGCGTCGCGCCGGCGCCGCCACCACCCGCGCTACGCGCTCGACGCAGACTACCTCGTCAACGGCATGTACCTCTAACCATTGATGCAGTGCTAACATGGCTCATGTTATGTCCAGAAATATAGTCAAATGTAACTTCCTAAACGTTTCATAGCAAGAGAAACATATGCGAGGTATTACAAATATTAGAAAGAAGCAAACAATATGTCATCATGTCGTAGTTATCTGCTTCGATTACACGTATAAAATTGCGTATCGATGACATTCACGAACGTGGCCTTCCTTTACGAGGTCTTCAATTAATCCACGGTACGAAAACATGACATTATTAATATTGTCTATTTCGAGCGAAGTTCGGGATTAATTTTTCGTATACATTTTCCTGCTAATATTGCGAGTCATGTAATAAGTCCATGTATGTAATATGTAATGCGATAGAGGCCTAAGCGACACTTTGAACTGACTACCTAGCATATATATTCAGTTAATGAATTCATAAATTAATCAACTGATTTATGTCTACTTAAAATTAAAACTAACAAGCTTTTAACTGAAAATTGTGACACGAAACATCAAATATAGGTATAAATATTTATATGAATATATTATAACGGATTGATGCGATTTTCTTTGAAGCATATTCAATGTGTTTAAATGTGGTTGTAAAATAAACTAAAAAAACGTTAATTTAAATATGTAATTGTTTAAATATGCAGTAATACATGATGATGAATACATATTCACTTCGCTTCCATCTTTACTATTTGTATAGTAGATGCAATCTTAAAATGTATAATATTATAAAGAACTGTAAATATTTAATAATTCTATTATTACATTACGTAAATTACCTGCGACGCAGACCAGCTGACGCGTACGCCGAGACTAGTGGGAGGATGTGAACGTTCAAAACATAGATTAGGATTTTACCATGATTTTACAAAGTTAAAACATTATAACGATTTGTTTGTACATTTATGAATTATTAATAAACAGGATGTTATTTTATTTATTCGCGTTATTTTCTTTTCTTTTGTACCCAATTCCAAATGTTTATTGATTAGAGAGCATGGAAATTATTAAAAGTTAAAATGTATAATTCACAATAGTAATTTTGCGAGTTTCATCAACATAACATGACATGTTGGTTACATTTCTAACATTCATTACTTTAAACACACTTTTTTTAAGCTTTTAATAAATAGAAATAGAAAAATAAAACAAATAATGATATAATCAACATATTTATTACACGAACTTTACATAATATGTATAGGATCACAAGGGGCTCACCCGAGGGAATGATATACTCGTAATTTTATAACAAACTGAGCGTCGCGGACGGGCGAGTCGTAATTCATTCGAAGATATAACTACATAAATAGGTCTCTGGTCGAAATAAACTCTCATTTTATCGGTTACAATTGAGGGGTACTCACAACAAAATATTGTATATAATGCCGATTGCCACATAACGCAGAAGGTGGATTATGTGATTGGAATTACAAAGTCTTGGTTATATACATTTTAAATGCAGTGTAAGAGAATGGCAATCGGTAAAATGTTTCAAACTCGCTAGACATTGATCAGCATTATTGAATACAAGGAACTTGATGAGGCTACTCTATCATTAAATATAAGTGAAAAACCATTTCGTCATTCGGTAACCTAGAGAAACAACAACATAGTAAAACATGCATCGATTAATAATAGGTGTCGTCTCTTTCTATTATGCTACATGAGACAGAAAAATAATTGACCTCAAATGTACTATGTAAAGGAATAAAATCACGAAGGCCAGGAGAAGTTACAGTACACAGCTCTAATATACCTTCGTGGAGTTACAACATAATCGAGTAAAACTTACTCATAATCGCAAATAGGAACATTTGTATGAAATGATTGTTACCACGATAGCACACCACAACGATTTAGTTACTTGCAGTCGAAGCTACAACTAAAAATAATTGATCTAAATGCACCAACCATTCGTTGAGGACTTTTAAGACAACTATTTAAGACAACATCATCTCCGCCAACGTTTCCTAATCCATTTAACTTTGTTTATCTACTATATAAAAATAAGTCGGGTTTTCCTTCCTGACGCTATAACTCCAAAACGCACCAACCGTTTTCCACGGTTTTGCATTCGTTGGAAAGGTTTCGGGCTCCGTGAGGTTTATAGCAAAGAAAATTCAGGAAAAATTTCAACACAAAAGCGGGAAAAACGAAGCCATCTGGTGGCGAAACGGAGTTCGCCGGGTTTGCTAGTATAGAATAAAACTATAGATGGCCCTTGTGTGAGCATCATTAAACATCTAATATAACTGTTTATCTAAAAGGATTTAACACAACGTTTAAAAAACTAGACTATTCGAAAAAGTTCACTATTTACGGAGATGATCCATTCAATGTTTACACTCAAAATGGTAAGTCGTACGGCTAATGGCTACGAAGTACAACTGAACAGAAACTACACCCGTGCTGAGTGCAACACTAACTTACTGTTGTGTAACACTCACTATCTCACTCACAGCACAATTCACAAACAAATATGTTCTTGTGTAGGGGTCACAAATTTAGTGTATAATCTATAGTTTTTCATACGCTTGTTGTGTATAAAATATACATAACTTCCCTAAAGCATCTTATTTTTCTATTTGAAGCGATATGTGCTGGCTGCGCCAAGCCAGGGATCCCAACATACAGTTTTAGGAAAAATAAAATGTCTTCAAGCTAAAATTGTTGTTAAAGAATTTTTTGCGTCATCAACGTGTGTAAAACTATTAGTGCCAATAAATATAGTCCACCGCGTGCGGGAGACCGTGGGTAAGGAAAAAACGTTGACCGAAATATATACATATTTTTACAGTTTCTGTATGTATTATGCTATTGAGTCATGTATCAAGCTACAAGTAACAAGCTTCAAACTTAGGCCACAAATTCAACGACTTATTTTCTATGTTTAATAAGAGTTAATATCATTATTCATAACTTACTTCACGAAAATATAAAAATAACGAATATTACATACGATAGAGGTAAATACTAATAAAAATGTCAATTAGCAGCAGAACAGTCAATTTAAATGAGAATGATTCAAATATTATATCACAGTATTCGTAACATAATTGTTCCCAGTTCACACTTGTTCATCTTCAGATACAATGAGCCGAATTCAGAACACGCGGCGCCGTCACTAGCCTCGTGTATGTGAAAACTTATCTATTTGGATACCAGTGTCAATATAACAACAGAGTAGAGTGTACACGGTCGTTGTAAAAGGTAATTAAATCTATACTTTAATCAGGAGATATAATTAATTAAATGGAAGTCTCGACTTAAACAATACGCAGTATGTACTCAAACTTTCGTAAAAAGTGATGATGTAAGTTTGTCATACATAATTATTTCGTAAGTAAAATGCATTTTTAATATATTTACGTAGTTCGTAAATGTTTCATACATTTCCATATACATTATGAACGTTACAGGGCACGAATAGGGCATCATTTCAAAATCTGTAATAAAATCTACTTTATGACAACTTCAAAAATCATTTAGTATTAAATCAGCACCTCGGTTTCTAAATAATTATATTTCTGGAACAGTCCATATTCGCATTTACCAGCAAGCACTCGATATTTAAAGTAACATATAATCAAACAAAATGTATACAAAATATTTATTTGTCATGGAGTTATTCCTATTACAATTACGAAGGCACTCGTTAGGTTCATTCGTATTCAGTATGATATCGACTCGCAGGCAAGAATTACAATAATTGCAAGTTTTTACAGCGTGGCCTTAGTTTTATCTAATGAACGAACAATTACCGAGAGAGAAGCAAAGAAAAATTACATTTGAACAAAAAAAGACATCACAAAAGTGTCAGTCTCACAAATGATCGATAATAATTTGACTTAATCATAATGTCATATAGCTATATTACAACAACAATAGATATGCAAAGTAAATAAAGGATATGGGAGTATCCCTAACAATAGCTTCCAATAAATGTAATGAGGTTGGAAAGCTTCTGCAGCATCCCTCATATAGTATCACAAATGATAAACAATGCCAAGTGCACGCACAACGTATACCAATAAATCCACACGCATCCTACATTGCATTCACGCTCAAATTATCACAAACATTACTGATCACAAGGACGAAGTATTTCCAAATAAACAAACAAAAAAAATCACACATTATAAACAAATATAAGAACCGTAACATGATCGATAGTGGGCTAACTTTGTTTAGAGATTGTTATATATGTCTTTTTCTGAATTTTTTAGAATTTTTCATTAAAATTATATTTATTCAGGATTATAAAAGGCTATGTAATATATATCGGCAGACACCTTGCCTTTAACTACAAAAATTGTAAGTTTAATCGATTAAAGCGGAATTCATAGACCGGAATCTGATAACATAAAATATTTAGTGATTTGTACCAATATGGCGATACTTTCGGGTCTAATAGATAAGAAGGGGTGTGATTAGACCCACGAAGAACCGCCTGCTCACATGATCACCAAATATCTTGTGTCAGGTCCGCCGGAGCCGGAGCGCTCCGTTAGAACGCGGCGTCGTCGAAGCGACAGAGTCACCTAACCTAACTTAAAAGTAAACAATACTATACATACGATTATGTAATTACATAGACATTGTACTTGTAGTACATAACAGTGTTATAGGCACTCGTACATGTAGACGCTAACGAGAGACCCGGCCGTGTCTGCGGCCGGCCTCGTGCACGCGCCATCACAAAGCGGGACAAGCGAAACCCACGAAGCGTCACTTACAAGTATTCTTCCGAACCACACGGGAAAAAACTTAAGTAAACTATAACGAGGGCCGGCGCCGCCGCCGAGGCGCCGCCCTGTCGACGTGCTCGAATCTAATTCTACACTCATAAATTAATAAAATTTATTAAGATATAGCTTTGTGTATTAACTATAGATTTCGTTTAAATCGATTTCAAACGTCAATGAATATCGCTAATTAATTTTTTCTTCATTCGCAACAGTCGGATGAATGATTACAATCGTAAATGTCAAACGTCACAATATGCACAAATGATACAATTATTCTATGAAAATAGAGCTCTCGAAGGGTCCGGCGAGACGCGAGCCGCGAGAGGCGGCCGGAGCCGGTCGGGACGGGTCGGTCAGGGCAGGCGCGGCACGTGCGGCAGGTGCGGCAGGTGCGCCAGGCGGCAGTTCTCCAGGTACAGGTCCTTGACGAGCAGGTCGGCGGCGGCCAGGCGCGCGTGCAGCCGCTGCGCCACGCGCTCGGCGCGCGCCGCCCGCGCCCGCAGCGCGCCCGCCTCGCACAGGCACCGCGCCCCCGCGCCCACCCCTGCGCCCGCGCCCGCGCCCGCGCCCCCTACCGCGC